>NW_005325755.1:0-1711 GCF_000412655.1 Myotis brandtii | reverse complement strand
TCAGCGGCCTGCAGAGCTCCGGAAGCCTTTGTGCCTGAGCAGCCCCATCCCCTGTCACTTTAGGATCCAGCTTCCCCATCTTCCAGCAAAGTATCGGCTTCATGCACTCACCTTAGGTCACTGCATTTCTGACCAATATCTGACAGATTTTTAGAGAAGTAGTACAAATGGAAACAGACTTGAAGTGTGGGGGAGAGAGCACTAAATTAGACGTCAGATCTATACATGCTAATTCTGATTCTGCTATTAACTGCATGGTCCTAACACTCAAGTTTTCTGGACCCACCATTTCTTATAAGATAAAGGGATCGGTACAGTGACCCTCAGCTGCATTCAAAGGCTTAACATTTTTCATTGACTGCTAGGTTATGAGTCTTCCTTTTCATCTGGCCATGGAAGAAACATATTCCAAAGTACAGAAGGGGTAATCTAATTATATGACCCACATAATGAGAGTTCCTGGCATAAATAATTCTGAATGAGGCTCAATGGTCTAACTTTCTGCTTCTTCAGGCCATTTATTGTATGATAATACTGGAAAATCAACTTCTCAACAGGCCAAGATGTTATTTATCAGTGAAGAGAGATGATCGAGGCTTGGAATTTCTATATATGGTCATCAATTCAAAGAGGAATTACTTCTAATTCAGAAATATCACAAGTAATAGAGAGTTGACTTTTACCTGAATTAGAAATAACAAATTTTATTGGGCTTGGAATCATCAGTAAAATATTAAGCTTCTCTTTCATATCCTACCCAATGAATAATGAACTGCTTCACTGGACTTGAACTTATTTTTGGACATGAATTTATTGGACCATTTTCTGAGGTTAGACTTCTAGGCCAGAATTATATGCTAGTAACTGAATACAGAAGTTGGCCTTTGTCTGGTATAGAAACTGCCACCTCTTCTAAAATACAGAACAGATTTTCCAGTTCGTTTTGCAGAAATGGCTTTCATGGGATTTGACAACACAAGAGTCATTCATTAATCTAATTGTCTTCTGCATGAAATTATGCTTAATGTTAGTAATGTGCAGACAGTAATATGATAAAATATGAACTGCTAAAGTAGCCTGAAATACCCTGGCAATTTCCAACCACTTGATGGATTAATGTCCAATTCTGGTAAATTTTAGATACTGATTGATGGGGCTATTTAAAAGCAAATGTAATTAGTTTTAAACTTTATTTACCATTAAATTTCACATCTTTAACCCCCATATATAATACCAGGTAGGAATGAGAAATTCTTATCAGAAAGGACCATCTTTAAAATAAAGAGAATCGCTCCTATTAAAATGATTGCAATATTAATCAGAATCCAATCCTAGCTCACATTTCCTCCTGTATACTGTTTTGTAGTTAATATTTTCTTGGCAGTATAAATTATAAGGGAATTCGTCCACATACATCCACATGCCTACATACATTTTCTCCGACTCTTTTTACCTTTTTTTTGGAAACTGCTGTAATTAGAGATAATCTAAAGTCATATTTTTTCAACATATATTTCCCCTGTGGGGAAAATATATATTTTCCTAATTTAACTAAATAAGTTTGTTAAAACTTACGTGTTTGAACCTAAAACACCTAAAGATTTTGAGCTGTTTAAACATTATTCACCTCAACCTATAACATGTAAAAGTCTGTGTGTTCGAGGTGTCCAGCATTTCAGACTAATGTCTCAGCCTAAAGAATGATATTTGT
>NW_005325754.1:0-1711 GCF_000412655.1 Myotis brandtii | reverse complement strand
AAATATGTGCAGTTTATTGTGTACCAATTATATTTCAATAAAGTTGTCTTTTAAAAATCCCTTATTTCAAAGAAATAGAGGTAGGCTAGAGGTATGTACAGGTCATTAAGCAAAGCCAAATGAAAAAGACAAGATGCAGTTTCTTTATGCAGCCTCCCTCCCTGCCTACACAAGGCCCTCCTCCTTCCCGGCTTTGGATGGCATCCCCTGCTTACCTGGTCCTCGGGGCTCGCTATCCTTTCCCAGGAAGGACCTCCTGGCAGTGACTCCTTCTGTTGTCTTTTCTCTCTTTTCTTCCTTGTGGAATCTTTCCCCAACTCATCTGTTCTTTGGGAAGGAGATGATTTATGAGTAAAAAATACAAATGAACTCTAAAAGCAGCTCATCATCCTAACTCCTTTTGCTCTGCCCCCTCATCCCCTGGTGATTTTTGCATTTTGAAAGAGGCAATTGCCTTCATCTACAATAAACAAATGTTACAAGTAGAACTTGAGGCAGCATCAACGAAACACTTTGGGGTATAGGGGGTTTGCTGTCATCACTTCATACGTTAAATCAATGTATAAATAATATTCCCTATGCCCTCTTCTCATTGGTTTAAACAAATTTATTTGGAATCTGAAGGAAAAAAAAGAGTATTTCACAGCTTTAGCCACTTTTTTTGCCTCATAAATATACATGGCTTTGCATTTGTAGGTTCCAGCTGGGGCTGGAATCTATGAGGTCAAAATACCAGAAGAAATGCTTCTTTAACTTTTATATAAAGCAAAAAATTCCAGCAACCTCGTCCCCTGAGGGTTGGTCCCAGGAGAACGCTGACCTGATTTTCAGATAGGGAATTAAGTCCCGGATATGAGCCCTGTGAGCATCTTAAGTGTTCATAAGATATTTCAAATTCTCAGAAGCCATGGGCCGAGAGAGAAGACTATGTCTTAGAGATGTTAGTTTTACTTCTGGGACTTAGGTAAATAGTTTAAGAATATTTATTGTGGGCTGTTATGTGTCAAGCCCTTTGTTGAGCAATAGGGACCAAGGTTTGAATAAGACAGTCACCATTCCTGGCCTTACTGAATTTAAGTCTAGAAGAGAAGACATGCCTCCAACAAGAGGTTCCAAGGAGGATAAGTGTTCGAGATTGCTGTGAGCATGAAGGTGGGAGAAGTTAACCGAGGAGCATCAGAGAAGGCCTCCTGGAGGAGGTAACATTTGCGACTTAAAACATCACGAGGCAAAGATAGAGGGAAGAGTTTCAGTCCTATGTGTCATTTTCTTGGAGAATGAGAAGCCATATTATATTTGAAAGTCTTAGCAATGAGCAATTCTTATGAATGAGGTGGGCCAAGGAAGAAAGTAACTCAGAATGAGACTGGGGAAGTGTCATGATAGGATGTGCATGTCAGATTCTGCACCTAACAGTTTGCTTGAGAGCTCAACTTTGTCCACAGTGGTTCAGAGTTGACTTCTGAGCATCATTGCCGGGCTCACATTTTCTGTCTCTCTCCTCTATTAGCTCTGAAAGTGATTTCATTCCTCTGATCCTCAGTTTCCCATCTATGGCTGTTACAACTATTAAATCTGTTAGTGCAAGTAAATATTAAATCTGTTAGTACAGGTAAAGTATTTGGGATTGTGCTTGTCATAGTGAAAAAGCTCAAAAATTATCTCCATTTCTATTTACACTAGAGGCCCAGTGCACAGATTCGTGCACCAG
>NW_005325753.1:0-1711 GCF_000412655.1 Myotis brandtii | reverse complement strand
GTATTAGGGAAGGCGTGGAGGCTGATTCTGGGATTTAAAAGCCTGAGTGTTGTTATTTAAAGGGCTATAACTATCCAGGTTAGGAGGCCAGAAAGAAAACCAATGGAAAACATGACATGAAGAGTTATTTAGGACCTGAAATATCGTTATGAGGTGGATGGTGCTATGGCCGCAAAATAGCAAACATCAGAAGCAATATTAAAGGTAAATTTGAGCAGCTGATTAATTTTTTTCTGAAAAAACTAAGTATCAAGGAATTATGGGGGAAAAGATACACATGCAAATTGCAACGACAACAACAAAGAAAAACAAGTATCTCACTATTCTTTACAGCATGATGGGAACAATAGAATTTAGCATAAATGTAAAAGAAAATAAAAAGGAAAGGGAGGGAGGGAAGGGAAAGAAGAAATGGTAGCAAACGCAGTGAACATACACAATGACAGTTTCTAAATAGCATTCTCGTGACATGAATGTACCAGCGAATATAATTCCCCAAAGTGGAACATCCCACCCAGGCAGGCTATGAATCAAGAGAGGATAGAGGATCCTGAGTTAGTAGGCAATTTCAGAATTCTTTAAAAATATATACCTGAAAAAAAAATATATATATATATACCTGCATGTGTACATTTGTGAGCATGAGAGTACACACAGGCATGTTGTCTCAGCATGTCACAGAACACTAATCTTCCCAGACTGTGACAGACTTTTTAATCAGTTGTTCATAAGCCAAGTCTTCACACCAGCACTGCTTGCCTGTCCCTTTCTCTGTCCACCCCTGAAACACAGAACAAGCTACTGACAATCAGGAAAGCCCCTCGGTGTATCCTAGGTTCACCAAACAGACTTCCGGCATCAGAGCCTGTGTGCTGCCTGTGATGTATTCTGAGCGTCGGAACGCAGAGCCCAGGCTACATCGCCGTCTCTTCCGGCTTTATGACAAAATGACGGAGCACTTGTCTTTTTACATCTTGTGCTGTCATTCGTCTTTTTCTATGGAGTTTTTCCCCCTCTGGCATAAGATGATTTGTCTCCGAGGAGAAAGTCTTGATATAGTTATTTCTTCAGAGGACAGCAAATCTAGTTTAGATCCCCACCTTCTTCCACACTTGAAATGATGGCCCCCTTCAGTCGGGATTAGCAGGCTTAACAATTAGAAGTCAATGTTGTGTTGAGCAGGCAAGGGTCACTTGGAAGGAACAGCTGGAGGTAACATTCTCCGAGGCTGCAGAATTTGTCAAGGCAGTCGTGGGGGTAGTGAAAGATGCTTTAATCAGTCGTTGACTGTTAATTCCATTTGCTAATAAATATGCCTCCAAGAGTCCCAAGTGGTACGGGAGACGCACACTGCTTAGGGATGTTTTCTATACGAACATTTATGTTTGAGGCCTTGTCATGTGTTGCCATTCTCAAATGTGGAACACACCTGTGGCCGTGATGTGCACATAAACCTATTAGCTAGTATGTAGTCAGGTACACGACTGGGCAGAGCCTGATATTTCTTAGGTGAGCTGCTATTTAACAGACCTAGGTGGAAACTGTGAATCGGCTGGAAATAAAGCTATGTTCTGATAGATATTTCTTGAGTATTTCGGCAGTTTTGTTGCACAGGGCAGAGGACACCCACAGCTTTGAAGGAGAGTATCAAAGGACTTTCTAATAAAACTGTGTGAGGAACGGAGGGAATGAGAGGGAGGGAGGGAAGGAG
>NW_005325752.1:0-1711 GCF_000412655.1 Myotis brandtii | reverse complement strand
AGCTGCAGAGTTGGCTCAGTTGGGTGGGCAGCTGTGTTTCCTACTTAGGATACAAGAGCATGCTTCCAGAGGTCAAATAACATCTTACTTTCTTCTCCTGACAACCCCATGTAAACCAACACTCATTAAACGAGGCTTCAATTATACACCCCAAGGAAATGAATTTGACTTAAGATCTCAATAGCAATGAAAATGCAATTATCTAGAATTAACATTTGGGAAATAGACAACCTTCCGCTACAGACACCTTTTTCTAAAGTGTCTAGATAGTGCAGCCGTACCGTTCTGGGTAAACTTGGCAAAGGAAATACAGAGCCCCGGATGACCAAAGTAACTGGCTTAACTCTCCTTCTCCACAAGAAGACAAGACCATCCTTAAAGTTCTGTCTCAGAGCCTGACAGAAAACTCTGCTAACAGTTGGTGTTTAATAAATGCTGATTAACTAGGATGGCACTACCAAGCTTTGAAAGCATGCATCTTTCCTGCTCAAATGAGACACTACAAACAGCTACGTGGTTCACATGGGACCTTCTTAGCGATGAGTCTTATTGAGCTTCTACTAAGTTCGAGAAGCAATGATGTTTGCTAAAGGAGTAATAGGAGATGATTCCTACTTTGGAGCTAATAAACTTAATAAATAAATAGTAAAACACAATAAATAAGTAAGTGTGTAATATATTATAAGGTGGTAAATGCTATGGAAATAGTGTCAGGTGGGAGGGGCTGGATTAACATTTTAAATACGGGGGGATCAGGGTAGGCCTCATTTAGAAGGTGACAGCTGAGCAAGGACTTGAAGGAAGTGGGGGTGATGGCCATGAGGAAGTGGCAGACAGTACCCCACTTAGAAGGGACAGCCAGTGCGCAGATTTAAGGAAGGCTCTGCAAGGACGGTGGTGTGAGTGGACCGAGGAAGGAGCATTAGGAGGAAAGGTCCAAAATGAAACTGGAAGCCCAAAGGAAATGTAGGGCCCTGTGGGAGACTGTAAGGACTTTGGCTTTTGCTCCGTGCGAAATGGGAAACCATGAGCAGAAAGATGATGTGACCTTCTTAAATCCTGAAAAGATTATTCTGGCTGTGTGTGAAGAATGTACCCCGGGGAGGCAGAGGTGAAGCAAGAGGGCCTGTTAGGAAGCATTGCAATAATCCAGGCAAAATAAGGCAGCAGTGGCTTGAACCAGAGGGAGTAATGGTGGTGGTGAGAAGTGCTCAGGTAATGGATGCATTTTGCGGGTAGAGGTGATAGGATTTCAGAGTGCAGTGGGTGGCTTCAGGACGTATCATTTGAGAAGACTTTACAGAAGAGGTTGAACTTTAGCTGAATCTTTTTAATAGAATGAGATTGGTGAGCAGATTAGTGAAAAGTAACAGGGAAGGCACAACAATTCCAACCAGCTCTTAGAGGACAGTAGGTACATTAGTTTGGCTGGAGTTACATGTTTAAGAAGATTAGTAAATCAAGATTGGAACATGGAAAAGCCAAAACACATTGCTTTAGGGATACCTATTGAATGAGCCTTGGTCCTTGGGTGACCCCAGCTTACATTGTTATCCAAATCTAGGAATCCCAAAAGGGAACATCAGGCCAATGTCACTGGCCCCAAAATGTTGTCCACACCAGGCTGACAAATGGTGTGTTAGCCTCTCCCTGAGCACCTGCCAGGAGCTGCTTCCTCAGTTGGGAATAGCCCCTTCATCTGGGGGGGGGG
>NW_005325751.1:0-1711 GCF_000412655.1 Myotis brandtii | reverse complement strand
TTTTTAATGTAGTCATTTTATGAACCATGTTATGAGTTCCTTCTTATTTGTCTGAGCTTCCTCCTTTAATAAACCAATATTGTAATGACTACATCCTAGACCCTAGCATTTGAAAAATGTTGCTCATTTTTTTACACTATTCTAAAATAATCTAAGAAAGTACCAGTTTGGTAAATTGTTCAACCAGCCACAATTTCTGTTTCATGGATTTTTTGGACTGAATCTATTTTTTCTTGTTTAAAAATGACAATATGATTGTAGCATATTCCAGATATCTGGTTTTGGCTAAGAAGTGACCTATTGATTATGTTTATTTTGGAAAACCAAGGAATCATTAAGGCTTTTATAAATAAAGTGTAAGCAAGTAATAGCTGTTATTAACTTATAACATTGACAGCTTTAACATTTATTAAAATGTTTGCTGGCCCTGGTGATGTGGCTCAGCTGATTCCATTCCTGATCTGGACACATGCCCTGGTTGTGAGTTCTGTCCCTGGTCAGGGTGCGTGGGAGAGACAACTGATCGATGTTTCCCTCTGATGTCAATGTTTCTCCCACAATCTCTCCCTCTCCATTCCTCTCTCTAAAAACAATAAAAAAAATTAAAAATATTTGGTGGACCTCAATGTTTTACATTGTATATAGAAGCATTTGACCAATTACTTCCAGGGCACCCATGAAGTCATATGGGCTAAGGACTGACAGTGAACCCAATGCTCCTCCATGAACCAGTAGGCTAATGACTGCTACTCAGGGCCATCGGTGGGCATTTGGTAGCTCAACCCTGATGCCCCTCCCCAGAGCCAGACCTGCTTTCTGAGCATTCTTTCACCTGGATACATTCAGTCCCTTCCCAGACTCAGCCTATCTCCCTCTCCCAGGGACTTTACGCACCTCCTCCCTGGCTTTCTCTTCCCTCCAGCCTCACAGAGGAGGATAAAGAGGAACCAGTCAGGAATAAGACTTACTTCCTATCCCTGCCCTCCCAATATTAGCTGTGTGTTCTCGGGCAAACTTTTCAACTTCTCTATCATCCTCCATTCTACCACTTTCCTGAAGATAAGCCTGTGAGCTCTTTTAAGTCTGGGTTTTTTCACTTGTGATCACTTTCCCCCATGGGGAATCAGATGGTGGAGGAACCAGGCTGAAATGGCAGAGCTATTCGAGGTCTCAGAGTCACAGTCCACTGTCTCTTTTCCTTGAGATTATAATAGTGTTGTGGTTAAGAGCACAGACCTAGAATTCAGGCTCCCTGGATTTGAGTCCCAGATTTTGCCTCTCAGCTGCCCCTTCTTTAGCTTCTCTGTGCCTCATCATATGTAAAATGAAGACAGCAATAATACCTTTCTTTAAGGGTTATCTATGGGGGATAAGTTCATTCCCATAGAGCACTTAGAATAGTGCCTAACCCATAGTGAGCATTCAATAAATGTTAGCTATTATTAGCTACTATTGATTCTTCTCTGAGGTGCTCTTCTCAGGTGCCCTTCACTTTGATCTTTGGAGGTGGGCTTCCTTCTGAAGTATCCTTAAGCCAGCTCAAAGCCTGATGATGAAATATTATTCACGTTTCCCGGAGGGAGTCAGCAACTCTGGAGTGCTCCGGACTCCGTGTACCCCTGCATGACAGCCTGGCCTTGACTTATCTATCTCCCTGGGTGCTTCTTGAGTGAGGCAGCATAATCTAAAAGGTGCCAGAGCCACAAGGCCC
>NW_005325750.1:0-1711 GCF_000412655.1 Myotis brandtii | reverse complement strand
ATTTTTGTGCACCGGGCCTCTAGTAATAATATAAGAAGAAAAAGTCTTGGTGGTAGTTAAACAGCTAGTGTTACTGATGTTACTCTAACCTCAGCAAATAGCAGATGTGTACTGGAAAGCACTTTTATGCAAAGAAAATAAGATTTGAGCTTACTGCACCTTTCAGAAAAACATTTATTTTGTTTTCATAGTGGAACTATGTAATAGCTTTTATTCATTTTTATATGAAAAAGCTTATGAATACTTGCTTATTTATTATACATTTGGCAATTCCTTATTTCTTCTATGTCAGATGATGTAGGTGACCCAAAGAGAAAGGAAGAAGTCAAGATCAGTGATCAAAAAGTAGCAGGTAAAGACTGGAACTCAGAAAGAAAGATAAAGAGAAGAGGCTCTGAATTACTAGAGAAAAAAAGATAGATTCAATACTTTTTCCAGGGGGAGAAAAAATCCAATAATTCAGGAAAAACATGAGGAACATTCAGGGTCATTGGGATAGTTAGGGAGTTCTTAGTACTGACTCTCACTCTGCCTCTAATGCCTAATCATTCAGTTGAAAATGTGCATGTCTACCATGTCCAGATAGTGTTCAACACTAGGATCAAATAAATCAGTTCCACAAGCTATATAAAAGCCAGGGGTAGGAGGGAAACTTGGCAACAACCAGTGCCCAATACTAATATTAATTGCATGGAAAGAGGAACTGAAGAAATTATAAGAATAAGGATGACTAAAAAGTAATCCAAATACGAAAGAATGAAAATCTGAGCTAGGACAGTAGCAATGGTGATGAAGTAAATAGGACATATTTTATAGATGTTTATAAATCAGAGTCCATTGCACCTTGTGATTGAGTAAGTTTAAGGAACAAAAGAGGGAAAATGCTTTCAGGGTTTTCTGCTTTGTTATATGTGATGGATACCCATGTCTTTCAATGTGATAAGGAATATAACAAGGAAAGCAATCTGCTAGGTTTTATATCTGTGGTGGCAGCCTTTAGGATAGCTCCCAATGATTCTCCCTCTCTATCCTGTAAAACTTCTTTCCCTGGAGTGTGGGCTGGATCTTCTAATGATCAGAATATGGCAAAACAATGGAATGACATTTTTATAATTAGGTTTCAAAATATCTCTCACATGCTCACTGAAAGCCAGTCGCCATGTTGTAAATTCCTACAGTTAGGCCAATATACTAGTATATGCCTAAGTGATAGGTCAACATTTTCCCTGTGACTAACACACACACAATAATTGAAGAAATATTCTTCCAATATTCAAAAACTATAATCTGGTTCAACAAAGGAGTCACTCACATAAATGATGAATTATTTAAGTTCCAATATACATCTTTGTCATTTTACTCATAGCTTTCCCCTCAACATAAGCAAATTATCAACCAACATTTATATTGAAACAAAACTCATTCTTTCATCAATTGCAAACCCTAAGCTGGCTACAAAAATCAATGGAAATATTCTAAACCTTAACAAGGCTTGCATTTTCTTGAGTTAAGAGAAAGTATTTTATAGTAGCAAAACATCCTCCTTTACCATATATGTGTATGTGTTTCTGCCTTTTTATGTGCTTACACTTGACCCTGGATAGCTTCTGGAGAGTGGTAAGTTTCATTTGCTTTTTAGCCAAAGAGTAAGATAAAATAAACCTTGTAACTCTTAGATTTAGTCAATTTACCAGAATTCAGATACTAACTC
>NW_005325749.1:0-1711 GCF_000412655.1 Myotis brandtii | reverse complement strand
GTGCCCCAGGTGTGACATTCTAGACATTTATTTTAGATTGTAAGCAGACAAATAAGTTAGTTACCCATAGCACTTTTTTGCTATGAAGGAAATGAAAAGGGTAATGAGAAAAATTGTAGATTATACCATCTAGGCCACTTCAGGTGTTCCTTGTAAATTGTAGTTGCTTTAGCAGCCTTAGATGTCTTAGTTATCAGAGCTTTATTAGATAGCTCATAATGAAATCTGTCAGTGCTGAATGGAGAGAGTGAGTCTTTGACTTGTCTGAAAATGTATGAGTAGAAAATGAAGTTTGTATTGAGGATATAGTCTCATGAATATTGTAATTCCAATATTTTTCTTGAAGCATATGTGAGATCTGCCTCTAGCCAAGGTCAGGTTAATATTAATAGGTTATTCTGATGTGTGCATATGTAGGCAGATTTGCATTTGCCTGCAGGTAGCTTTTCAAAAGCTATAATATGGAAGAGCAAATATATGTATTTTTGTTATTTTCAAGAATGTGAGTTTTCTGTGAAGGTTCTTTTTAAAAGAAAAAGTAGTTTTTATTGTGTTGCTCAGAATATGTAATATTGGCTCAGTTTGCACATTTAGTTAAACTAACATCCCTTGAAAATTATTTTTTACTTCCAAAGACACATTGATGGTAGATAATACTGGTCTGATTAAATCATAACTTAGATCAGACACATCTGGTTCTTGGCAAGCTACTGATCAGTGTTTCTGTTGCATCTTAAAAACTCAGTCTCATGAAAGAGCTGAAAGAGACTCAGTTGGTCTTGAGTAGATTCCATTGATGCCACCAAATACTGGTTATAGATATATTGGAATGTGAATTTTCTGTGTGTTTTTTTAAATCTTAAACTTTGTATTTGTTGATTTATCAAAGTAATACATAGAAATGCTTGCTTGTATTACAAAATACCAACAGTAAAGAGGTCTGGTCTCCTGACTAAAAGGCCTCTTTCTCCCATGCCCTCTTTCTGTCTCCTGCCCTCCTCCTTGGTGGCTTCTGAACAACAGTTTGAAATGCAGGAGAAATTTTATCATGTGCTTGGGAAGGAGAGTGTATTTTTTACATTCTTGTCCTGGACAGTTATCCTTACCTTGTAGGTAAAGAAAGAGACAATGTTGGTTTTTCAAGATGCTTGTGAAGTGCCTGCTGTGGCTCTGCCAGCCCTGGGCTAGGCCCTGGGATGCACTGGTTCACAGGGCTAGCTTGGTCTGAGAGTGGGAGAGCAGAAAATTGGACTGGGATTCATTCTTTTAGATTATAAATTCCAGGACAGGAGGAAAACTATGTCCTTTATATATTGAATTTGTAGTTTCCTCAGAAAATATTGTGATAATAGATAAAAGTTGTTTTCAAGTAAGTATGTGAATTTTAACTTTTTAAAGTCATGAAATGTTTCATATATTAAAAAAATAGTATCAGAAATAAGTAAATTAATAGATACTTCTGTATTTACTGCTGAGATTAACAGTGAATCTGTTTCTGGGTTACTCTAGGAGTCTGACAGCGGCCAGAAGTTCACTTCATTCTTTCCTTAAAGTATTTCTTGAACAGTAACTTTTAAAAATTGAGGTAATATATACATAGCATAAACGTTTAAGGTTTTAAGCATTATTAAGTGTACAATTCAGTGGTATGAAGTATAGTCACATTGTTTGGCAACCATCACCACTATCCATTTCCAGAATTTTCTTTTTT
>NW_005325748.1:0-1711 GCF_000412655.1 Myotis brandtii | reverse complement strand
AAAAATAATAACCAAGAATCACCAAAAAAGAATTATTTTTAAAAATGATTTATTGGAGGAAATAGAAGGGAAATTGTTGTGTTGGTCAGCTATTGCTGCTTAACCAGTCACCCTGATAAGAGTAATATTTTCTTTTTGTTCATGCATCTGCAAAGCTGCTGAAATCTGACTGGCCTGGGCTGGGCTCGGCTGGGAAGCTCTTTTTGTCCCTGCATGTCTATTATTTAACTGGCCGGCTCTGCTCCACATCTTTGTTTTATCCTCCTCTGGGGACCAGCAGGCTGTCCAAGAACATCCATGGTATGTTCTTCCTGTGGCACTGGCAGGGATGCGGGAGAAAAAGTGACACATGCGAGGTCTCCAAGGCCAGGTCTTGGAATACACACTGTGACTTTCACCCATTTGTCACTGGCCAAGGAAGGTCACACAGCCAAGCCTGGAGAGGAGATGGATGATGAGGCCATACAAGGGAATCGTGCAAGACAGGGTGTAGAATTGAGAACAATAATGCAATCTATCAGATTTCTTTCAACAAAATTCAAGAAACTTTGCTCCAAAACAAAAAGCAGAGGAGATAAAGACATTGTCTTCTTTTCTTTTTTCACCAGGGTTTATCCAGATATTGGTGTCTTAATCTTTATATGGAATCCCTTGAAATCTTTGGGTTATTTCAAAAATTATTTTCCACTAATGCTCCTTTTCAGTGTGCGGTCAGTATGTGGTCAGTATGTTTAATGAAATAAGGCAAAGAAGGACTGGCAAACAAGAGCAAATAAAAATGAACCAGACAAAAGGACTAAAATATGCTATAATTATAAATTTTATAAAACCAACTTAAAATTAATTATAAATTATACCAATACAGAAAAAACTCATTAATACTCGTTAATGTAGGAAATGAAGTTAGATGTCTGGTGAACCACTTTGAAGCTCTCTGCCAGATTGCAGAAGAAAGGAAGTAAAAATGAAACACAGAAGGCGTGAAACTAGAGGACAACAGACTGGGGCCCAAATTTGATAAATGATTCTGAAAAAGAGAACAGAAAAAGGGTTAATGAAAAAATGAATTACATTTAAAGAGGTAACATCTGTGTGGACATACCCGGGTGGAAAGAGAAGACAAACTGCATGGAGGCCAGAAAACAATGGAACCTACAATGAAAGACCAAGTGAACTGAGCAGGGCCTCTTCTCTGCCACACTGAAGCCAGAAGAAACGGGAAAACATATCTACAAAGGCATCAGGGAGCCAGCTTTAAGCTCCGTGTTCTACATTCACCCATGTTTTGCTTCATGTCTAAAAGTGATTGAAGGGATAGCATCCATATTTTTGTCCTGGAAAGGAACAACCAAAAGACTACTCAAGAAAGTATTCCACTAAAGTATGTCTGTGCCCAGGAAAGGGGAAATGATGGTGTAAGAACAGAAGTGAGTATTAGAAAGCAGCAAAACATAGTATTAATAAGTATGTAAACAATTGTTTTAATAATATGTCAGACTGTACATTTTGCAATACTTGAAAGAAAAGTAATTGAGCCATCACATAATATGGACATAATACTTCAAATTAAGAACCTGGGTACGAAAATCATAGATAATATATTTTTTAAAGATATGGTAGGAGCCCTGGCTGGTGTGGCTCAGATGGGTGGGCATCGACCCATGTACCAAAATGTTGCTGGTTCGATTCCTGGTCAGGGAACATGCCAGGG
>NW_005325747.1:0-1711 GCF_000412655.1 Myotis brandtii | reverse complement strand
GGGGCCTGCTGGAGAGCGAGGACTGCAAGTGAGTACCACTGCGCTCTCATCTTCTGAACGCAGTCCACACAGTTCTGGGGAGACAGCATGTGCCTGGGAAGAGCCCAGCCAGGAGCCCTGTGTTTCCTTCTGGTCTTGTTACAAATTCATCACATGACCTGGGAAAATCTCTTTTCTCCCCTGGCCTCTGCTCCCCTTTTGGCAAAACAATGGGGCAGGACTAGGTGATTTTTAAGTTACTCTGCGTTATGGAAAACAGCAACTGGAAAATCATACTAATCTGATCTTTTTCTTTCTCCTAGGCTGCCCTGTAACCCGTGTGCCCCGGAACCCTCGCCCTCCAAGTCATGCCTCCCCTGTCTTCCCGTGGCCTCCTGTGGTCCTGGCGCAGCCCGCACGACCTGCAGCCCCCGCCCCATTTGTGTGCCCTGCCCGGGAGGCCGGTTCTGAGAGTGCCTAGGCCCAGAAAGCCAAGGCCACTGTCTCCAGGGCTTGGAGTTGGCCTCTAGGTAGCCCTAACCCTAAAGCCCCAATCCCTTCTCATGCAGAGCCCAGGACCTGGTCCTGAGAGGCCTCACCACAAATACACGCCATAAAGTTTCTCAAAGCCTGTCCCTAAGGCTGGCCGCTCCCGAAGGCCGCAACTCCTCGTCATTTCAATGGGTGCCAGGGTCTCTGTTCTCGGGCTGCCTCTTGGGTCAGCATTTCCTTCTGGGTGCTGTTCCGGTGGGTCCTGAAATGCAACAGAGGGATTCAGAACAATAAAGTGCATTTGCTCTGGCTCTCGATGCCTAAGTAGCACCATTCTGGATTGTTGGTTTGTGTCTCTGCTGTGTGAAGAGGGGTGACTCTTGGGCAGATGAATGGGGGATGCTTGACCATGTACTAGTATGATGCTGTGGATGACAGGGTCCCTGTGCTCCTTTTTGGGGTGGGTAGAGGTCTACAGTGGGGCTTATTTTCAGCTTTCCTGATGAAGACCTTTCTCCAAGAGTCCAGCGTGGAGGCAGATGTTACCAGACCCTCCCTACTATTCAGTATACACGGTCACCCTGGGATCCCAGAGGAGGAGAATAAATCTGGGGCCAGTACAATGGGAAGCATCTCAGGCCACTTCACTAGCTCATGTCTGTGGTCCTCCTAAGAGCAGCCGTATGAAGTCCCACACCAGGGTGCTTCTAGGAGCGTGTTTCCATCAACCCCACTCTTCCATGGCAGCCTTTTCACACAGGCCTCCCCGTTCAGCAACCCCCCTGAAAACCCACCCTCCATCCAAAGCAAGAGATCTGAGAGTGAGCCAGCCACCGTGACTGCCACCCACAATTCAGAGATTCTAGCCCTTAAGAGGCTCATCACCTTCTCGTGTGCCCTTGACATCTGATAAGGCCCACCGTGGGTACCAAAGCATTTCAGCAGGAGGAGTGGGAGCTCCCAGCCCCTTGACCCAAAGGTTCTCACTTGGGCCCAGAATGTCCTCCCCCAACAGACCAGGCAGGCTCCAAGTTCCATCAATGCCAAGGGCAAGTGGAGAAGGATGAAGGCAAAGCTTTCTGAGATGGAAAGGAAGGCGGGTTGGCCCCAGATGGCCATGTGCTCTTTATAAGATGCCAAGAGCACATGCTGAGGAGCTTCAGTGATGGTAAGAGAGTTATAGCGACACTCAAGGTGGAAAACAGATGGGGGAAGATGCTAAGGTAACGCTGAGGACCCC
>NW_005325746.1:0-1710 GCF_000412655.1 Myotis brandtii | reverse complement strand
TGACATTTTTGTGTAAGAGACACTAAGTCTGAAAAAAGGTGGACAGCCTGTATAACAAAGTGTTTATCAAGTGATTACATATACACACTACTTATTCGTATATAAAGTTTAAAATATTTTGTCATTTGGAGATAAAATATCTCCAATTTTTTTGCCATGTCCTGAAAAAGAATCAAATTATGAAATCACTTCATTTACATTAAGTTTCAAATCATTAACTTCTTATTCAATTAACTTCAAAGTTATTTGAATAAGTATACTATTCCTGGCTCGCTGAAAGCTTGGCATATTTTTCTACTTGAATTATTTATAATATCTACCACCACCAATGATAAAATTACTGTGAGCTTATGAAATTCCAGGCACAATCCCAGGGGCTTCACTCAATTCATTTAATCCTCACAAAACAGATCATGAAACAGAGCTCAGAGAGCTTAGGTAACCTGCCTGAGATCAAACAGCGAAGGAGTAAAGGGACAAAAATCTAGGCCAACTGTGGAGCCCACTTACTTCACCACCAGACACTATTGATTTATGGAGGAGTGCTCAGTTTACGATGCTTTCACAATTTTTTCTATAGGTTTAGGCCTTAGATAGACTGATACTAATTCAGACATTCAGTTATTTTAGTCATAACTTATTTCCAGTTTATAAACAGCTAAAAATTTAAGGGAGAAGGTAATAATTCAGTTCAAACTATACAAATGAACTTTAATAAGATAGGCATTTTGCCAATGTCACCCCAATAAATTCAATTTTAAAAAGAGACAGGCATTTATTCCTCACAGAGGCACATAAAAAACTTCCTAAGATAAGCATTTAAAACATCTAAATGCATGCGTCAAATTCAGAACATAAATTCAGACTTCTAAAAAGATTAGTCATTTCTATGCTGTTTCAAGAATAAACACTTGCTGACAAATGTGAAGCTGAAACTATGAAGCCAGTTTTCATTATACATATTCTGCAGTTCTGCAACAACCACCTTTTCAAAGCTGCTTGACAACAGGGTCATGACTCCACCTTTGAATCAACACTCTGCGAAGCCAACAAGTGCTCTGCTCAACAAATATTTAATGAGTTGAATTCTAGAATTTACAGAGCACAAATTAGAAAAGTGATTAATTTCTTCTCAGGCTATTTTTGAATTGATTAAAATATTTAACTTCTAATAAATTCATCATTAGTAAACATTTTAGAACAGCAATATACTATTAGTGAGAATAGCTTCACCCAACCTGAATTTGAAACAAGAGGTAAAAGAAAGTGGGGAAATTTGAAATCATATGACTCAGAGGCTATGTTTTCACATTCCTCACACCTCCTTACTTTGAGCCCATTCACTCATCAGTTCTGCAATGCTACTGGTTAAGTCTGTCAGTAGTGGTCACAGTGAGAATGTAATTCTTACTTGAGCCAAATGGATCTTTTTCATTGCTTGGAAACCCCGTACATGTGCCTTTTCAGTCTGCTCCATTCTCTCTTTCTCTGCTTGTTTTTGTACTTCTTCCAGTCTTTTAGCTTCTTCTTCAGCAGCCAAATGAGGATCTGGCTAGCAGTCAATCAGTAACATTTTAGGCAGTTTAAAAGTGTAAAACAAACCAATAATTAAAAAAAACAACTTTAAAAGCATGTTTTACTACTTAAATAAAATTAAATGATAAGCCCTAGCGGGTTTGGCTCAGCAGATAGAGCGTCAGCCTGTGGACT
>NW_005325745.1:0-1710 GCF_000412655.1 Myotis brandtii | reverse complement strand
GTCAGTTTGGTGCTGTCCTGAGGTCCTCCGTTTTCTCTCTGCGCACGTGCGCTGGGTCTGAGTTACTGCAGCTCAGCCGAGGGCATTTAAAGCAATCTACCACTTACCTTTCTGAGGGAAGCAGAATCCCTCTTTTCTTGCCCAAGTGTATGGTTAGGGCTCAGTAGGGAGGCATGGTGGGGATGAAGCTATGTACACAATGCTTAACAGCGTGGAGTCTGATATCAGCTGGTCCAGGTTTGAGCCTCAACTTTGCATTTTTTAAAGTATGGGACTTCAGGCAAATTCATTACTGTCTTGAGATGATGTTAGAAGTCTATCTCATGGGCTGGTTGGTGGATTACATGAAATAATATAATGTGGCTGACATAGAGGAAGTGTGTAATAAATGTTGGCTAACTTAAAATGCTAATTAAAATAACTCCAGTGTAACCTCCTTATAATTGTTCCTTTCAGACCCAGTACTAACAGTGTGGCTTGCTTCTAGTAAATGACATGCCCTGATGAGGAAAAGAAAAATAAAGAAGAGGAGTGTGTAGAAGGGAGAAAGTTATATCTGGCTAGATAACACAGAGATGCTAATGTAACCAGTGGCCCAGAAGAGCCCGGATATCTTTCTCTGGAGCCACAAGCTATGGAAAAAGTTCTGTTCAGCTCTACTCTGGAAGATGTATGTGCTCTTTCCTGAATCCTGCCTGTGTGCTTCGAGTTGCAGGGTTAGCTCAGCCCCCACTTAGCCTGTCTCTGCAGGGCTGTCACCGTGTGATTCATAACTCAATATTAACCGCAGATGAGGGAGGAGTGGATAGGGGGATTTTCTTTCATGTGACACAAAGTAACTGGGATCAGGGCTTTTGTATAGAAGCATTAATTACCCTTGTCAGTCTAACCAAGAACAAATTTTACTTCAACCAAGGATCATGGTGTTTCATTGGCATCCAGTGAATGTGCAATGAAAGCTTTGCCATTTATCCATGAGTATAATAAATTTAGAGTCTCTGGTAATTTATGTTTTCCCCTTTTCTGTTTAAACTAGTATGGTACCTATTAATAATAAGCACACAATTCTGGAATGTGAGACAGGAGGAAGGTTATTGGTGATAAGACTAGATTATCAGTGTATAAGTAAAGGTTTTTCAGACTTCCCAATTCATTGCCTCTCTTACCCTTCGTCTTCTCTCTACTTTCCCCTTTATTGATTGTGGAAACTAATTGAATATTAGATTTGAAAGATCCTAAGAGATCATCAAATCTATTCTAAGGAAAAAATGTGAAAGATTAAAATTTGGTGGGTGCCCTGACTAGTTGCTGTATTTAATGAGGATACTTAGGATATTCTGCCAACATAAAAGTTAAATTATAAAAACTGTATGGTAATACAAATAATTTCTGTCTATAGAATTATTCTGATAGAGTAAACTTGATTATTAGCCTATAGATATAGATCAGTTGTACTAGTTTTATATCTGTAAATTCAGTATTCCTTATCTGACTATAATTCCTATCTGACTACAGTAATATCTTACTGGTTCTTCATTAAAATCCAGGATGTATTCATTTTACATCTGTATGAGTGATATAATTTTACCTTTTAAAAAATTATGCATTAACACTAGAGATGATAAAATAAAAATTAGAAAGAGAATTATACATACTCATCCGTAAAAAGGGGAAAAATGTTACCCTTTGTGACAGCATGGATGGACCTGG
>NW_005325744.1:0-1710 GCF_000412655.1 Myotis brandtii | reverse complement strand
GAGGGAGAGAGAGACAGAAACATCAATGATGAAAGAACCATGGACAGGCCAACCGCCCCTCAGGTCCCCCACTGGGAACAGGTACAGTGGAATTGCTCTGGTTAAAGTCAGGTAGGAGGTCGGGACCCAACTGTGCAGGCCCTCTCTTTATGCTGAGACCAGCCGTCAGCCATGCTTTTCATTGGGTGGTTACCCTAGGCTCCTCCCTGTGCTGACATCAGCCAATGAATGCAGTGTAACTGTATTGTGGCTTTTAGATCGTTGGTATGAAGCTGCACATACAGCATCTGAAGCAGTGTATTGGTTTGGGTAACAGTTTTCATATTTATGCAACATTGTGCTTCTTAGATGAAGAAACATCTAAGCTCACACTTGTGTGCTCACGCTTAAGGGGGTGGGATTGGGCACTGTGAGGTCATTTTTTCCATTGAAGTTGCTTTCCTAAAAACTAATGACCATTGGTTTATCATCGGTTAATTAAAGTGTATTTATTAAACTTACTTTGTAATCAAAACTAGGCTCAGTACTGCAAGCAGTACCATTCAATTTCAGGAACACCTCTGCCCTTTTGGATATTAAAATCTAAGTAAAGAGAGAGGTCTGTCATGCATATGAATAGCTGAAAGCCCATGACATATAATAAAAAGAACATGAAGATTGGAATCAGATAAAAGCTGAGTTTGAATTTCAGCTCTACCACCTTCTAGTTCTTTATTTGAATAATAATGTTTCTCTAGTGGAATGTTTGCACGGATTAAATAAAGCAACATTACAAATTACCCAGTACAATGTACACTTGCACATCATAAACTTTTTTTATAGATAAAAAATAACTTTTTTCTTTGTTGCTTTATTGTGCAAAAGTGGTTGGGTAGATTTTCATTAGATGGAAAGGGGTGTTTGGGATGTTTGACTTAAATATAAGCTAAGATCAACACTCTGTTACCTGCGGGTGTGACCTCATATGCAGGGTCTGATACCAGACCTCTCCTTGGTCCCACGTAGCCCAGTTCTAATGATGGGATTGTGCTCTGGTCCCAGTGTCAGTACATCTTTAGAATCTTCCTAGGACCCAGATAGTTTCAGGATGGAGGCTTACTCTCCTAGTGGCCCTGTAGGTGTGAGACTTGAGGCCCGAAGCTCAGCTTCCTAGCCTGCCTAGCCTCTCCCCGGCCACCACTCCAAACCCCTTGAGATGAGCTTGTTCCCAGTCCTGGCCCTTGTGAGGCTTCCATACCCTGCTTCTTAGACCATGACAACACCCTGTTTAAAACACCCTGTAAGAGAACATTATGTGGTGTAGAGATTTGTCAATGTTATAAGAAAGAAGTGGTAGCCCCTAAAAGTAGCTCATTTTGAAGACAGATGGTGAAGTCAGCCCCTTCAATGTGAGGAACTGACAGAGGGATGTTTGTTATTCAGGGGGGGAGGTGTCAGAGGTTCAGGTTCCAGATGGCTGTGGGAGAATAAATCCAGAGAATCATGAGGGGCGTTTAGCTTAAATTCTGTAAACATTTACTGTGTCAGGCAGCCTATTGGCTTTGGAGATACAGAATGGAAGAAGACTCAGGCTGCAGTGGAGCCTGCTGGGCCAGGTGGGCTAGTTACTCATTCAGCTACGAGGGCCACACAATGGTCTGAGTTCAAAGGCAAGCACATGTTTAGATAAGTGCAGCAGTTAATTAGTGACAAGGCTATGCAACTCATGCT
>NW_005325743.1:0-1710 GCF_000412655.1 Myotis brandtii | reverse complement strand
AAAAACCAATGCTTTCAAAAGTGAGCAACGTTTTGTTGAGAATTTTGAAAAGCTAAATTTCCTGCACAGATTGCTACAGGTAGATAAATTGCTTAGGCACATGAATCAGCTCTTCAGTATTTTTTAAAAAATGGGCTTATCTGATGACTTGACATTCTAAATCATCAAACTGATTTCACAAATAAAAGCCTCAGATAAAAATCAAATAATATATGTTATTGGTGTGTTTATTTAAATCATTTTTTTCATATGTGCCAACCCCCCTAATAGGGCAGAGGCCAGTCTGATTTTTTCTTGTGTGTTTAATAATAAGTAACACCAGTATCCTGTGTTGGACACTGGGCTGAATTCCTGCTTGCAATGTCATTATTGCATGCACTATGCATTAATCACATGTAGGAGAAATTAGAGTCCTACCCACTGACCACCTGAGAAGACTGAGGCCTTGAGGATTAAAATAACTCAGTCACAGCTACTTAGTTCATAAAAAGCAGTGATCAAAGGCCAACCTGTCCATTGTTTATCCCAATACCTTATGATATTCTAGTACAAGAGAATTTCACAAAATCCTGGGAGAGGATTAGGATCAGACTTATCCATAATTAGTCCAAATTTAATATCTTAAAATCTTCTTACACAGTAAGAAGACAGGGTCTTACTCCAATATGATAGGAACCCATAGATAGCAAGACAGTATTGTCTAAAGCTCTGAAGTATGGGAATCAAATTACAAGGCAAATTTCTGCCCGTGACTGCCATGTCTCACTATTGTAATAAACCATATACATGTACTAAATAAGATTGCTTTGATATCAGGAGGAACTCTGAAGAAGGTAAAATAAACTAAAAATAGAACTTTCCTTTCCTTACAATAAAGTCAATATCTAATAATGTAAAATGAGCTCCCAGAATGTGTGCAATATGAAATTAACAATTTCTCAGAAGGCCAGTGTAGTCAGAATGAAGATTTCCTTTCTATTTCACTACAGTATGTACTTGCTGACCAATTATTATTAGGTCATTTGTATTTTCAAAGTCAATGTGTTGATGATCATGTACTCCTGTTCTAGGAATGACACCTCTAATCCAGCTAAGAAAATGCACTAAATACTTATTTTTTTGGAAAATCATCTTATTCATCTGCCCTACTTTTGTGATTTCATTGGGATGTAACCATTTCACTGCTATGATTATTTCTTTCTTTTAAAGACTCTTAAAATTAGATGCATCAAGCATGTAAATATTATACCCATAAACTGTAAGCTGGACATTCCATGGGGCAGGGGGAAGATAGAGCAATAACACTTAGAACATCATGTTCAATATTAGGAGGCCACATATGGTGTCTCGTAATGAAAACAAAATGCACCAGGAAATTATTTTCTTACCTTTTTGTTGTTTTCATGTTCAAGGTCATCAGAAACCTAAATGAAAGAAAGAAAATGATTTGTTTACTTCTCTAAAGAGCAAAATTCCAAATTTGCCAGCTATACACATGCCCACATTTAAATAAATATGGGTAAACTTGTTATTCTACTTATTTGTTAAGATGGGAATTTATCAATGACATAAAGCCATGGACAAGAGCAGGTACTGAAAAGATACTGTTTCATAGACCATAAAAACTCATTTTAATGCTGTCTCCCTCCTTTGCTGACGGTTTTCATCTATTTAGATCCTTCCTAATGGTAATTTAGTTAGTGATTTAGT
>NW_005325742.1:0-1710 GCF_000412655.1 Myotis brandtii | reverse complement strand
TTCAGTTGATTTGTATATTAGGGTTTTATTATATAGGCTGGTGTCTTTGGATGAGTGAAAATTTTTAATTTCAAAGTTGCCTATTTATCAGTTTTTTCTTAGTCCTAGAGACTTCTGTGGTATTTTTTTTTAACAAATATTTTCCTAGTGTAAGATCACAAAGGTTTTTCTGCTGTTTTTTTGGTTTTGTTTTTTAATCTTAAAAGCATTATTGCTTTACCTTTCAAATTTAGAGGCATTCGATTGCAATGAATCTACCACTGATTTTGTGTGGTAGAGCTTGAGAATAATTTGTCGTCCAATGGATATGCAGTGACCTAGCTCCATTTATCAAAAAGACCATCCTTTCTCCCACTGATGTCACCTCTATCATGAACCAAGTGACTATATATATGTGGGTTGCTTTCCTTTGGTCTGCCTCTCCCTGTGCCAAAACCATACTTTCTCAATTACTACAGCTTTGTAGTTAAATACTATGTTTCACAGTCCTTTTTTTTTACATGCCCTGACCGGGAATCGAACCGTGATCATGTGGTTCATAGGTTGACGCTCAGCTACTGAGCCATGCTGGCCGGGCTCACAGGTCTTGATATCTGATAGTGTGAGTCCTCCAACTTTCTTCTTCAAGATGGCCTTTGCTCTTCTTGGTCCTCTGCATTTCTGGATAAATTTTGAATTGCCTTGTCCGCTTCCACACAGAGTTCTGTAGCCATTTTGTTTGGGTTGCACTGGATCTACAGGTCACTTTTTGGCAACAATCAACAGCTTAACAATTCTGAGTCTCCCCATTTTGAACATGGTATATTCTTCCACTTATTTTGTGCTTTAAAATTTACATTTTATCATTTTCAGTGTAGGGACTGCAGTTTTCATTAGTCAATCATTATGTTGTACACCTAAAACAAATAGAATGAAATGTCAAGTATGTCTCAATTTTTTAAAGTGTATTACTTAATTTCCAAGCAGCTTAGCTCCACTGAAGTCATAGAAAATGTTCAAAATTCTTTGGATCCTTTGAAATTTGTTAAGGTTTGCTTTGTGAACCAGCAAACAATGAGTCTTGGTAAATTTCTTACACCTTTGGTTCCTCTATTGTTATTGATTGTACGTCCTGCCTCCAGGCGAGGGAGAAGGCCTGCTCAAATTCTAAGGTCCAGACTAGGAAGAGGGGTACATCACTGTTTACATTCCCTTGGCAAGAAGATAATGTCCACGTGGCCGGGCCTAATGCAAAGGTATGGTAAGCTGAATTCTCACAAGGTCCTCCCTCTGTAAGATGTCAGGAGAGCTGCAGGGTGTCCCCCACAATCTTCCCGCTATGCAACTCCAGTTGAGAGGTGGGGTGTCTCTCTCCATAGCTCTGGTAGAAAAAGTCCAAAGAAAATCAGATTGGCTAGATTTGAATCACTGTTCTATGTTAAACCAATCACCATGGCAAAGAGAGGCAGTGGTCCTGTTGGGCGAGCCTGGTTCCCACAGACCCATGGAGGGGTGAGGAAGCTGAGGCCGTATCCCTGCAGGATAGAGGGCCCAGGCTGGGAACCTGTGAGCACTCCTGCATTTTGGAGCTGGCCCCATAGCAAGCTTCCCACAGCCGGTGAACGCCTTCAGGTGGTGGCAGAGGTGGGGGTCCCTACGCCAAACAGACACGTTCCCACCCCAGGGAACACAGGCAGAAATGGGAGAGAGAAGGGCGCCTTTACAATACTC
>NW_005325741.1:0-1710 GCF_000412655.1 Myotis brandtii | reverse complement strand
GTAAGAAATTAGGGAGCAAATCATGATTTGTCAACAAACCATAACATAGACAAGAGTGGGCGGATGTAAGAAAACAGCAAAACCCAGTAATGCACAGCTAATGTTATTAGGTTAAATACTACGCAAGTAATTGAGGGATGAAAATTATTAATTGTGCACTTGCTGCTGACTCTATGCCCCAGGTACTTCTAGTCCTGCTTGAATAGTGAAATAATTAGTAGATAACTGCACTATTAATTATGCCAAGGCTTGCTTGGAGCTAGGCTAAGGGCCAAACATGTAGGATGAGGGGTATCCATGCCTCCCTTTACCTTTGCACCCTGAGAAGAGCAGATGGGATGCTCAAGGTCAACTCCAGTCCACAACTGGTTCAGTAGACAGATGTGCGGCCGTGCTCTGCCTGGGAGGGAAACCAGAGTCCCCATGCAGTAAGCCCCATGCAGGCTCCCAGGGCACCGGCAGTGTGGCACGTGCCACACTGGGAGTTAAAGGGATTCTTAAGTTTTATGCTGAAGACGTCTATAAGCTAGGAGCAGTATTTGATAGGAGGAGGAAAATTGTCCAAGGACCAGTATTCTCCTTTCTTTGATTCATCCATCCTGGGCCACATGATAAGCATTCCCCATTCCTTGCTCTACTGACACCAACAAGATCATCCCACAGGGGTAAGGACGGACAGAGACAACACTCCTAGCTTTGCACATCAGGATTGTCTACAGTGTGGATCATGGCAAATTGCATATAGAAGAGCTGGCTACCCTACCCTGGGATGAGACAAGACAGTAAGAAGCCACCCTTTTGGAGTCTGAAAGCTTTGAACCAGCCCTGTCCAATGGAACCTTCTGTGGTGATAGAATTCGTGTTTTGTGCTACCAATATGGCAGCCATGAGGCACATTGTCTGTCCAGCCCTTGGGATGGGGCTAATGTGATTGATGCATAGAACTTTTAGTTGTATTGCCTTTGAGTTAATTTAAATTTCAGTAGCCACGTGTGGGTGGAGGTCCAAGCACAGCTTCAGAGGACACTCCAGCCTTGCATCTTCCCTGGTGCCCTCGACTTCTGGGCTCCCATCCAGGCTTGAGGGTCTCAGAGCCTGTTAGGGTGATGTGTGTCCTTCAGGACATCACCTCATCTCAGACAATTTTCCTCCTCCCTTCAAACAAGAGTTTCATTTGCTCCAAATGAGTAAAAATCTGCCTGGAATTACTTAAGAGGGTGAAAAATGAACGTATTAACAGACTATAGATAACAAGAAAGTCCTTTAAAAATGAATGTGGTGGCTGTTTAATGCAGCCAAATCAATTTGTGCAAAATCACGGGAGACAAAGATGAGCTGTGGCTGACAGGGAACAATTAAGTTTTGTGATTTTGCCTTGAATTATGAATTTCAAGAAGGGTTGCTCCTGTCTCTCAAATCTCCATCTTCTTCCCCCTCCATGTGTCGAGTAGAAAGTACCCTAGGGATGAGCCTTTCTTTCGGATTGTTGAGCAACCTTCTCTCGTGGTCTCTGTTCTCCTGCTCTCAGCTCTCCATCGTTGTCTGCCTTTCTCTTTCTTCCCACATATGCCACATTTTAGCTGAATAAATAAGTGTTAAACAACAACAACAAGGGAGAAAGCGTCCTTATTAAATGTCCTGGGCAGGTCTCTTTCAGGAGTTGTCCCTGCACAGCCAGGGCATGTACGCAGGTGTGTGCCAAAGAGGGGT
>NW_005325740.1:0-1710 GCF_000412655.1 Myotis brandtii | reverse complement strand
AAGGTAAGGAGCGTGACTTCTACCTGTGTAACCCACTGCCATATCTGCCAATGGCTGGCCACTCGCTAGATGCTTAAACGTCTTTAGTTCGACCTTCCTTTGGTTTATTGAAGGCCAGTCTTCACTGCCTTCCTGGGTTAACAACCAGAACTTCCTCTGGGAGGTGCTCTCCCAAGTTCTCAGTCATAGAACTTGATGATTGACTCTGGGGGTGCGATTAATTGCTTCAAGCCCGTCTGTACCCCAGTCCCCCACAGTAGTTGCTTCAAGAATGGGCAGTGACCTACACATTCCCATCAGAGTGAACCTCACGTCTCTTGCCGAAAAGCTGGGGCCACATACACTCTTTGCTCCATTGATTATGAGCAAGGAAGCCAGTAGTGCAAACGTTGTTGGCAGGCTGCTTGGAGCACAACTGAGAATGAGGCCGTACTCCGGAAGCACAACCAACAACTGGAGACCTGGGCCTGAGCATGTCACTGAGGCCTTTATAAAGATGTGCCTGAAGCCACATCTATTCCTGGGTTGTTCAATTTTCTGTCCTAATAAGCCCCCCCCCCCCCTTTAAATCAGTTTTATTTGGGGTTTTGTTACCTGCCAGCAAATACGGCCCAAGAGATGTGCCCTTCAGTGTCTGTTATTTCTCTTGCAGCATGCACCCCAGTCATCTTTGGTTCCTCCTCCTCCCGCTCCTCAATTAAAAAAGTCACACAATTATCAATAAAGTAGGAGCCGAGAGGTGGCGGGAGTGGGTAGCAGGGTGATTTGGATTCATGACTTGTTGAGACTCCATGCCCAAAGAATATCGATTAATGGATCAATGTCAACCTGGAGGGAAGCCCTGTCCTGTTCAACATTTTAATCAATGACTCGGATGAAATAGGAGACATGCTTAGCAAGTCTCAGATGACACAGAGCTGGAGGAATTGCTAATATGACAGATGGCAGAATCAAGATTCAAAATTATTTTGACTGACTTGAGCAATAATAAGAATAAATATAAACGCTTGCATCTAGGCTTTAAAAAAATCAATTATATAAGCAGTGGATTGGGAAGGTCCGGCTTGGCACTTGTCATAACATCATGGAACTTTAGGCTGACCATAGCTCATGATGAGCCAAAACTTGAAGCAATTAGTAACACAGGTAATGCATTGGAGAAGAAAGGCTAACCTTGCATTTAGTTCCCCAGTGGGATAAAGAAGCAGAATTTTCTGGGAAACAGTTTTCAGCTCAATATATGAAAAAAAATTCTAATAGTTCCAATAACAGAATGGGCCACCTCCCAAAACTGTGAATGCAGTAATTACATCAGAATGTAGTAGAAAGGCTTCTATGATGGTGGTCCTCCTTTTAAAGCACGTATTTTACAATGATTTTCTTTAACAACTCATAAGTCAGAGCAATACACACATAAGCATCCAGAAAAAAAAATGGTGTCATAAAGTAGCCTAACTCAGCGCCCTTGAACATGTGCTTCAAGTCCAGCAAGGAGGGGCCTCCTCTAGAAGGAAGAACCAGAATCTGGACTCGGCACTACCAGGCCCCATTTCACCTGACTCCACTTACAGACCTGCTCTTCTGTGTTCGCCCAGCCTGCCTTATGCCCACTCCTGCCTTCACACCTGCCTCCCTGAGCATGGCACCTCTACAGCCAGAACACCGGGAAACAACACCTTCTGCCCCACCCCTGACCTTTGACCCTGACCA
>NW_005325739.1:0-1710 GCF_000412655.1 Myotis brandtii | reverse complement strand
TAGAAGTACCATAAAATCAGCTGCTAACATGAGTGTCCCAGGGATCAGAAGGAGCCACTGATTGTCACTAACTTGCAAAATTCACTCTTCTATCCTCCCTCCAAAATGTCAACAAATGCCAGGTAATTAAGCCATAGCCTGCAGGCTAGATCTGGGCTGTCACCTATTTTTGGAAATCATGTTCTAATGGAACATGGCCAAGGTCATGTGCTGACATACTGTCTCTGGCCAGTTTTCATGCTGCAATGGCCAAGGCCAGTAGTTTCGACAGAGACTGTGTGGCTTGCAAAGCCCGAGACGTTTATCGTTGGCTCTTTACGGAAAACAGAAGCGCTGACCCCTGACTCCGACGATCCAAGTTTATCCTGGTGTTAATAGAGCATCAGAACAAAGCACTGCTGGGGTGCGCCTGGTGGCAAATTAACCCCAACACACTCTTCATTTTCATCCTCCCGGTTGACCTTCAATTAATTGGGGCATCAGAATTAAACCCAGCTAACTGCGTGGCACCGGAGGCCCTTGAGAAAACGTTTTCTCTGACACAGACTCAGTGCTCTGTGTCTGCCTTTATAGAGCGCTCAATCAGGAGCGCCCATTCGGAGGACGGCCTCTGTTCTTGGTAAACTGTAATTGAAGATATAATTCACCGTGTTCCTCAGTCTCTACTCCAAGCCGCTGGCGCAGAAATCCTGCTCGAGTTTAACTTTAGGATAACGTCGATCTCGGAATCGACTGTATGGATCTTCCCTGTTCGCAGAAATCATCACCCAGTGTGTTTATCTGTTGCCGTAGGTGACAGAAAATGCAGCGCCCATTTCAGAGGGAACTTAGTCGTGGGTTCACTGCAGATGCCAGGGCTGGGGCGAGGGTGAGGCGAGGAGAAGATACAGGTGCAAAGTTTAAGGAGGAACTCCCTTCAGGGGCCTGGCAAAGGTAGGGCCGGCCTTAAAACGGGTGCCTCCTTGATTGTGGTGCCCGAGGTGCCTCGCTTGCCTCCTGGTGGCAGGTGCCTGGCAACACCATCCTCTCGACTTCCAGATGCTGGAGCCTCTCCTAGTTTGTTCCAGTAAAACACTTGGGGGTTTGCTTTAATTTTCCTTTGGACCATGCAAACTGGCTCAGTCCTCCCTGCGGTCGATAGGGGTACACATCTCAGAATCAAACCCGTGGGCACTTCAGCGACCAGAGACTGCCATCTGTCCCCTGTGGGTCCAAATGTCAGGCAGGAGGGAAGCTCGAGCCACATGTCAGCTTCCCAGTGGGGGCCCAGCCTGGGAAGGAGGATTAGGGAGGATTATTCCAGTTCTGGTCACTGAGCTCAGGTTCTCACTTTGGGGAAGAGGAGGGGATGCTGGGCCAGGGCGCCTCATTGGTCTCCAGTGCCCCACGTGCTGTGCAGGACAGACGGAGGCTGCTACTGTGTAAGTGAGAGGAGACTACAGGGACAGAGATGTTGGTGACATGCAGTGCTATGCTAGCTAGTGATGAGGGGGAGCGGGGAGGGGGGAGGAAGGAAGGAGGGGCCAATTACAGACTGCTCTGTCCCCCCTCCCCCCCAGATGGTTAGTGCTTAAGAAGAAAGGAGGAAAGAAAGGAGGACAAAAGGAAGGATGGGAGGGAGGGGGGAAGGAAGATGAGATGGGCTGGGATGGGGAGGTAGATTAACTACAGATTAGGCAAAATTCTCTTAAATATTCAAACCACAGACCA
>NW_005325738.1:0-1710 GCF_000412655.1 Myotis brandtii | reverse complement strand
TCAAATGGTCGAATGAATAGTCAGACACTTAGCATATTAGTCTTTTATTATGTAGGATTTTCAAAGCACTACTTCTTCCCCTCCAAGATGAAAAATTATTGAAGTTTGTCTGATATTTATAATGTGGGTGGATTTACACTTCCAGCCAAGGTTGAGTATCAGGGATCAGTTTCATCTTTCCACCTCAAACTACCAAAAAATTGGGAAAACATGTATAAAATGTGTGGTTTCAGGACATCAGACATCAGGCAATCTAGGACAGTCATCCTTAAAGACAGGAAACAAATTAGATGAGTTTCCCACAGTATATTGCTTCAAAAGGCTTTCCAGGCTGTGGTGCAAAGAGGGGAACCCAGGAGGAGCCAGCAACTCCCTGAGTTGAGTAGATGTTCTTGAGAATCCAGGGAGACCACGCTGGCTAGAGTTCACAGGACAGAGCACCACAGAGGAGAGAGAGGAACCCAGAGAGCTATCGTGTCCCCCTAACTATGCAGTGGAGTACTCACCAGTGCTTGTATGTGAGGAAACTATCAGAGACAAAGGGATAAAACCACTCACAAGGATTATAGGAAACAGTCTGAGCACTCACAGAGTGCTGGGTATTAGTTCCTGCTCTCACCCACCACGTTGGAAAATCTCAGCATTCACAGAGCATTGAATTGATTGTTCAGAAGGGTTTAGCCTCAGAATGGGGAACAATTAGCCAAAAACTAAACACGGCTCTGGTCTCACCTAATAAATCTAAAAAGCAAATTCAAAAGGATCAAACTCCTTTTTACAAGTTTAAATTACAATCCAGAACAAAGCTCAAGAATATTGACAGGAATACAAAAATATCCAGCACTCAACATGATCACATTTCCAATGCCTGGCGTCCAATCAAAGATTACCAGGCATGCAAGAAAGCAGGAAAATAGGGGGGAAAAAATCTATCAACTGAAACCAGAATTGACGCACATGTTGGAATTGGCAGGCAAAACACTAAAACAATGATTATAACTGTATAGTTTATGTTCAAAAAGTTAAATAGATATGAAAAGAATAAAAAGAGCCAAACTGAACTTGTGGATATAAAAACTACAAAACACCCTGGATGGCATTATCAGTAGCTTAGACATTGCAGAATGAAAGATTAGTGAATTTGAAGGCACAAAAATAGAAACTATCCAAAAATTAATGGCTCCAGGTACTCTAACTAGTTCAGGGAAGGGCATGGGAGTTTCCGAGGAAAAAAGTTTCCATGAGGGTAGAAAGAGTCAGAATGGGTGAGGTGAGCCTTGCCCTGTGTGGTCAGAGGGAACTGTGGACTTGGGTCAATGGGAGGGCAGACACTGGAACTGCTCTAAAATTAGTCATCCAGCTTGGTGGGCTGGGGGTGAGGCCTTTGCACTTAGAGAGTGGTGATCGGAATGACATTGATAACTGTCACATTGGAAGCTCAGACCAATGTTGATGCTGACATTCATGGCTGTGGCAATGACTAGCCTTTCTTGCACCTTGAAGAACCACTGTGGTGACGGGAGCAACCATCGCCATGAAGGCAGCAGTAACAGGCTCCAGTACTGCTGTGATGAATGGAGAATTTCCTTGGGCTGCACAGGTTTCAGCTGTATTGGCAGAAGCAATGTAGCATGTTCTCACAGCATTTGTGGACTTCATCATTCTCAGAGAGGGAACAATCTGAGTTCTGGTTTCAGCAGCAAGCCAAAG
>NW_005325737.1:0-1709 GCF_000412655.1 Myotis brandtii | reverse complement strand
CCCTGACTGGGAATTGAACCCTCAACCTTTTGGTGTAGGGGATGATCCTCCAACCAACTGAGCCACACCAGCCAAGGTGAAACTTGTCTAAGATTTAATCAAGCTGAAGGTAATATTAGGCTGTCTTGGTCATTATAAATCCTTCATTGACTATTATCACATAAAATATTGATTGAAATTAATTTATAAGAAATAGAGAAAATAGATAAAAGAAATTATTTTATTTTTCATGAGCAAAACTCCATTTTTTGGTGGAAATCTTTCCTCTTTGAAAATGCTGTAGGCATTTAGAAACTCTGGTACAATGCAAATAATTACATATGTAGAAATTATAAAGATCCAAGTCATGAAATAATATATTTTCAGAATAAAGAAATCTTTGTCTATCATTACAACAATAAAAGTCTATTTCTGATTTAAATGGGAAAAATAAAACATTTTATGTCTTAACTACAAATCCCCATCCAATTTCCTATAACATAATTAAATTGCAGTAAAACACCTATGTATAAATAACATGCTCTCATGTTAGGATGTAAGTGCTTCACCATAATTTCCTGATCATCTATAAACATGGTTGGTAAATAATTGCTTTGCTTGCAGGCTCAGATACAATTTGCACGCCTTTGGCATTGAGGCACTATCAGTCTAATGGATTCCAAATTACATTAGAACTTTAATACATTTTAACTTAAAAAAGTGCTGAATTAAATGTGTCTTTAGTGGGTTCAGGCTTTTCTAACAGAATACCATCGAATCAGTGGCTTATAAACAACACAAATTTATTTTTCACAGTCTGGAGGCTGAGAAGTCCAACATTCTGTGTTAGGTGCAAGCTTGCTCCATATTTCATACACAGCCATCTTTCTAGCTATTCCCTCCTGTCATGAGGAGTAGGTTTTAGGGGGATACAGACATTTGAGTGAATTTTAGGGGGGACACAAACATTCAGTCTACAGCTTTCTGACTCTGCACCCTCTCCAATTCTTGTCCTTCTCACGTGCAAAATGCATTCATTCCATCCAAATAGCTTCCAAATTTTTAACTTGTTCCTCTGATCAACTCTAATCCAAGGTCTCATCTTAATACTTAAACTATACATTGATTCTATTGTACATTATCACAATATTTTTTCCACTTTGACTACAGTGTGTGTTTTTATTATCTTGTAAGGATGATAATAGAATGAAAACATTTGTTAGAAAAGATTGCCTGAAATTTTTTCAAACTCCTTTTTTTTAGTTCTCTTTTTTTCTTCAAATAAAATGTGTCAGTAACCCATGTGGGTAATTATTTAAAGTTATGAGCAACAAGAGACTTCCCAACAGTGCTATATTGACAAATCTTATTGTAAAATATAGAAAAATATATCCATGCTGATATTTCATATTTAAATTTTTATGAGGACTATCAAATTCAATGAGATCACTCCATGTAACTGAGAAAAAACATTAATAAAATTGAGATTTTATGTAGAATTCTATGAAATCAGCTTCATAACATCAACCCACTCTGCTATCAAAACAGAAAATTATAATTGGAATACTCTTAGTAAGAAACTAAATTCACTGACATGCTTGATCTTCATGAATTGTTTAAAAAAGAAACATTAGCTTTTTATATTAATTGTAGATGCTTAAGCATCTAAAAGGTTGAATTAGTGATAATAAACAGTAAGCTTTTATTAACAAAAGAATGTTAACACTTTA
>NW_005325736.1:0-1709 GCF_000412655.1 Myotis brandtii | reverse complement strand
AGGAACTGTATATAAAGGGCCAGAAGGTTGAGAACCAGTGACTTAGAGGCATTCTTATAGGGGAGTGGAAATGATCAACATGATGATAATTGCAGGTAACATTTATTGAGCTCTCCATGCATCAGGTACTGTCCTAGTACTTCACACATATTGGGTCATTTTGTGCAGGTGATTAATCCTCATTCCCTAATGAATGGGGCTAACATTGATTACGTGCTTAGTAAGCCTCTGGCACTGTTCTATGTTCTTTTATACACACTCTCATTAAATCCCGAAATAGTCTTTTTTTTTTCAGCTGAAGAAAAACAAGTTCAGAAAGTATGTTATATGGTGAGATCTCAGCACTGATAAGTTGCAGATTAGTGGTCTCAGCTCAGTTTTGCCTGGTCCCCAAAAGTCATGCCCTTTTTTAAATCACGATATGTCCCTCTGATAACATAGAACAACAAGCCTCAAAGTTGATGCCTTTCATGGACATTAACTTTTGGTCCAGAGAATATCTCCTTCCTCCTGGGCTCATTTGAGCCATGTGGGAGCTGCCATCTTTATTCAGATCCTACCTCATCATATCATTACTTTCCCATAAATCAGCTTGGTTCTTAAGTTACTTCAACTTGAGTTTTTGCTACTTGTATCCTGATATATCCTGATTCCACCACCACTGCAATGATGGGGCAAGGCATGAATTCATTCTCAGCATATCACCGAGTGTGGTGGGTGCATTACTGTGCACAGGATGCAGCCGTAATCAGTTGGGTCTTTGTCTCTGAAGGATAGGAACCAGTCTCTGGCAGAGTGATTTGCCCTGTAGCATAAGAAAATCTATTGAGTAGTATGTGAAGCTGCGATGGAATATTGCATTTGTTTTTCATTCAGTACAGACCAATCAGATGCCTTCATTGTTTTTACTCTCAAGTAGCAGCATAATCAAAATTGTTTAATAGTAGGTAATTGGGGTTGTAGGGGGAGTAGGTTGGGGAGGATGTTCTAAAACAGCATGATGTCCTTGAAGTCAAGGAATGACGCTGTCGATGAGAGGGTAAGACCCATAGGTGCACAAAGGTGAGCACCAGTGGGCAGAGCCACTGTAAAGCTTAGCTATTGGTTGGTTGTGTTCCAAAAGTCCCTTAGAAAATTGATTGTGTAAAACTTGGAATATTTTCCCATAGGAAGGTTATACAAGGTCCTGCTATTCCAGCTATCATCTACCGAAACTATTTAACTCTGTAATATCACAAAATGACCCCAGGTCCTCAGCCTCCAAGGCCTTCGACAGTCTGGCCTCTGCTCTCCTTCCCAACCTCTCAACTCCCCTCCTTCCCTTGTCCACCAGTGGCATCTCACTGGCCTTCCTTCGTGCCTCCAGTGCTCCGGCTGTCACGAGTCTTTCACCCTTCCTCATCCTTCTCCCAGACGGCTCTCTCCTGCCCCATCTCCACCTTGCACCTCCACCAACCCTCACTCATCCTGTGGGTCCGGCTTAAATATGCGTTTTCTGGCGCTCAGATCAAACGCTGCTACAGCATCTCCTGGCATGTGCTTTGTAGTCTCCACTGCACCAGTAGGGATTCATTTCCTGTCTGTCTCCTCTCTCCGAGCCCTTGTCCTCATCTGTAAGACAGGGTGTGTCCCATGTGGGGCTGTTAGGAGGACAGAAGAAAATAATGCAAGCAAAGAGCATGGCACATAGTAGGCTCTCCAACCATGTG
>NW_005325735.1:0-1708 GCF_000412655.1 Myotis brandtii | reverse complement strand
AGCTTCCTAACTGCTTTATTAGTTTGGGTCTAAGAAATGGAAATTTTGACATATTTCCCTATTCATCTTTGAACAGGCATTTATCTTCCTAATGCTATTTCTCAAAGCCAACTGCAAGTATATATATATATGGCTTGAGATTATCAACTGGATTCTAACTTCTAGCCTTAGTTCTTTCCAGTTCTAGGAACTTGTGCTAGCCACATAATGGTTTACCATAGAACACGTTAGTATTTTACCCATGATTGATAGATGAGAATCTGAGGCTTAGAAAAATTAAGTCACAGAGCTACTGAGTAAAATATTGAACATGAGACTTAGATCAATCTAGCTCCAAAATCCTTGACACTGGACTACATTCTGGCATCAGTTTTTGCTCCATAAAATAGTACTAATAACCTCTGCTTTACCTTCTCAAAGAAGTTTTTGTAAGAATCAATGAACTAATATTTGTGAACGTGTTTTGTAAACTCTAGATAATAATAAATGAATGTGAAATTTTTAGAGAGAAGAGAGGAAGGGTAACTCCAAGTAAGGAAACCACATGGTCAAGGGCATGGGAAGAGAGACGACATACCTACAATACAGTCAAGATCACATTGTCTTGAGTGGGGATCCATGTGGTAGAACAGGGGTCTGCAAATTTTTTTGTAAAGAGCCAGCGAGTAAATATTTTAAGCATTGTGGCCCATCTGTTCTGTCTCAAATACTCAACTCTGCATGAAAGCAGCCATGGACCACATGTAAATAAATGAAAGTGTCTCAATTCACATAAAATGTTGGTGACAGACATTGGCATTTGAATTTCATGTAATTTTCACATATCAAAAAATACTGTTCTTATTTTGATTTTAATTATTTTTAAATGAAAAAAGAGCACAACATTTTTAAGCCACTGGCCAACTAAAAACAATCAGTGGGCCCACGGGGCATAGTTTGCAGATTTCCTCCAGAGCTATGAAAACTGATGAAGTGGCAGACTCTTTCCGACAGTGTTTAATAGGCAACACAATGTCACTACAGTTCATTACCAAGAGGATTACAGGCTACATTAGTTTGGAGTGCTTTGGGCTACATGGAAACCAAAAAAGCTGACTAACATCAGCTTGGACTATAAGGAATCTCATGGTATAGTTAACAAGTTATCTGAAGGTGGAGATTTCAGGATCTGTTCCAATCCTGTCATCAGTGACCCAAACCCATTCCATCCTTTTGCTCCTCCATTACCAGCATGTTGGCTTCCAATATTTATGTTTGAGGCTGCATAGTGCTAAGATTGCTGCTATGGCTCCAAATAGCATGTCCTCTTAGTAGCATCGCCAGCATAAAAGAAGAGGAAGGTTGTTCACCAACAAACTCTCTCTCCGTATCAGTAACCTTTGGTTAGGAAGCAAAGGCTTTCTGGGAAGGCATGCAGCAGACTACCCATTGGCTAAAATTGAGACACATGGCCACATCTTTGCACTGCAGAGGAAAATGCAATTGTCATTATTGGTTCAGATCATTTGCTGTAGTCACATTGGGCTGCCATATCAGAATACCAGAGACTAGGTGGCATAAGCAACAGAAATTCATTTCTCACAATCCGGGAGGCTAAGAAGTCCAAGATCAAGGCGCCAGCAGACCCGGCGTCTGGTGAGATCCCTCCTCCTGGTTTGCAGAGGGCCATCTTCTTTCTGTGTCCTCACATGATGGAGAGTAGAGAATG
>NW_005325734.1:0-1708 GCF_000412655.1 Myotis brandtii | reverse complement strand
CGCGGCATTAGGAAGGTTGAGAACCACTGGTGTAAAGGATTTTGAAATTCTGTAAGGAGGCAGAAAACGTCTCCCCAGCTGATCATCAACATAAGACGAGTTGATGGGCAGTTTTCTTTCTCTTTCTCTAGGACTGTGGTTCTCAACAAGGGGCAGTTTTTCCCCCCAGCAGTCATCTGACAATGTCTGTAGACAGTTTTGTTTTGTCACAACTTGGAGGAATGCTATTGGCATCTAGTGGGTTGAGGTCAGAGATGCTGCTGAACATCCTACAATGCACATGATGACCCTACATGACAAATACCTTTTTGGCTCAAAATCTCAATAGTACTGAGATTAGAAATATCACCCTAGTATGAGCCTTTTCTGGGATCAGTGGTCCTTTCTCCATCTTCCCAATCATGATAAACTTGTACATGAAGCCCATCTAGGACCACAGTGCTACTCCATGCAGTGATTCTCCCAGGGACGTTGAGGGTGTGGGGACAGCAGAGGGCAGAATCTCGGAAGGATTAGTAAGAATACCGGGCCTCCTGGCCATCTCCATGGAAAGCTGTAGGTTTTCCAGTGATGTCCTAATTGCTGCCCTGTCACATCACAAGAAGAACAGGTTGGCAAACCTAGGTACTGAACTAAATAATCTGTGGCATAATCTAAACATATAACGGTAATTAAGTCTGACAACTTAATATGCTACTGAAATTTAAATGTACTGTAGTAATCTACAATTAAGCACTCTTTTGTAATAGTAGCCTGCCAGCCAGGAAGATTTCAGGTATAATGCTGTGTATTATGAGCTCCCAGAAATATTGACATTGGTACAATGCACCCAGGCTATGATCTGACACATATTCCAATTAACCATTGCTCCACAAGAGGAGATGGAGCTAAGGTGGTTGCTGTCCTTCAGATGGTGTCAAAAGCAGACACTCAGCAGCCACTTTAGCCAACCCAATGTGAACACTTCTGTATCCAATAAGGACATTTAACTTCGAAAGTCAAGAAGATCCAAACCCTTTTCTAGAGGGAACTGGGATCAGAAAGTGGGGTTCAAAGGAGGACTGCACCTTTGAGGGAAATTGGCCTCAATATTTTACTGGACGTGTCAGCCAAACCTTGAATATTTTATTAGGGCTACAAAGTGGCCCTTAAAAGGGCCTAGGCTTTGAAGTTGGTGCCGATTGGGGTATGAAAAACCATCCATCATTTACAGGCCATTTAACCTTGGGCAAGCTATGTAAACCCTGAGTCGGTTTCTTCAAATGTGATCTAACTATATTGATTCACAGATTTGTTGGGAGCCTGGTATAATTCTTATCTCCTTATAGCTTGTACTGCTCACAGCAGCCAGAGGGACCTTTTACAAGTATTTATCAGATCATGTCAGTTCCCTGCTTAAAACCCCATAGTGATAACCCAGGGCAATTATAGGAAAATAGGGTCTTGCAGGCCCGAAGGGAGTTTGATTTTCTCCCACTTCATTCTGTCTGTACTGGCTCTTTCCTGCCTTAGGTCCCTTTTCCCATTACCTCTGCCTGGATGGCTTTTTCTCACCTCTCAGGACTCCATTCCAAGACAGAGAAGCCTCTCTTCAAACCCTATCTAAAATCATCTCTGCAACTCAATCACTAGCCCCTACAGTTGTGTTTTGTTTTTGTTTTCACAGTATGTATCACTACTTGAAAATACATATTTTGTATTTGCAACA
>NW_005325733.1:0-1708 GCF_000412655.1 Myotis brandtii | reverse complement strand
AGTGCTCATAATAGGAATAGGAAGGATTCTCTCTGGTGCTTCCCTTTCCAGTAATAATCAGAAATGGGCAATTGCAGCCACTGTGGCCTGACAGAACAGGGCCCCCGGGTCCTCAACCACTCAAGCATGAAATGGCTACACCATTGGGCCAGTCCTGTTCATCTGCACCAGTGCTGGCCAGGAGTTAGGGGAATCTTGAATGAATGGAAGAAAAGGCAGATCGTGTTTATCAGTTATGGGCTTAGGAGCAACTATAACTTTTCCCACTCAACCTGTTGTGAATTTATTTTGAGACATTGCAGCTGGACGGCACCTTGAAGAAGCATTGGCAGAGTAAACTTAATGTTGGGTCAAGTGCTTCAGAGTGGGGCAAGGAGATTGCATCAGCGCTCTGTCCAGCTCTGTTCTTTGCTCTAGTTGACTTCAGTATCTGTATCTGCATCTCCATCCCTATCACACAGCCAGCCTTGAACCGCAGAGGGACCAATATTTCTAGGCGCAGCTATCAATCAGTGATTTTCTGCAATTTGTGTGTATGTTTCCCAGTTCCCCTGCCCTTTGGGCGAGAATATTGTAATGTAGGTATTTCCCACAGATTAATCTCCAGTTGTCCACCTTACATACTAGCTGGCTAAATAATGCGTCCTATAATGCCTGCCTTCTATTTCTGTATCATTCTTCCTTTCTTCTACTGGTATTATTTACACAACTTGCACTTAAAGTTTTCTCTTACATCATGCTTCTGAAATAAATCAGGACTCAGGGTCTTATCTATCTGCAAGAATCTCCATTTCAACTCATAAAATTCAAGGTCCTATCTCCATACAGGAGAGGTCCTGTATATGCACCTAATTTAGGATGTCATCACTGACTGTGGGTTTCCCTTGTGGTCTCTGAACCACAAATTTTCTTTTACTAATTTTTTTGTTTTTTAATCCTCACGAAGGATATTTTTCCATTGACTTTTTAGAGAAAATGGAAGGGAGAAAATGGAGGGGGAGAGAGACGTGAGGGAGACACATTAATTAGCTGCTTTCTGCATGTGCCCCGATAAGGGCCAGGGGATGAACCTGCATCCAAGGTACGTGCGCTTGGCTGGGAATTGAACCGGTGACCCTTGGGTCTGCAGACAGATGCGCTAACTACTGAGCAACCGGCCAGGGTTCCTGTTACTACTGTTCAAGTTTGGATATATTTAATTTGAGTTCAGAATAAAACTAAAACAATCAGGTATCATGTCACTTCTATTAGACTGACAAAAAAAATGAGAACATTGGATAATGCCACATGTGGGCAGGAATATGGGGCTTTAGGGATATTCATGTGTATCTGCTGAAGGTGAGTACTGGCGCAGCCATTCTGCAGAATAGCCTGCAGTAATTCATCACAATAAGTTTTCACCTACTCTGTGAGACCCAGCAATTCTGCTCCTGTACGTGATGCTGAGAGGATCCACAAGGAGACATGTGTAAGAAAGCTCAGCACAGTGTGATTTTTGTTGGCAGGAAATTGCAACCAACTCAGGCATAGACCAGAAGAGAAGCTGATGGTAAGCTGTGTTGTTGCTTACCTTGTAGTATGTGTATAGAGGCATTGAATTAATTATATACATAGCAACTTGGATATATCATAAAAGTGTTGCTAGGTAAAGAAGAAATCACAGCCCGACCTGCGTGGCTCAGTGGTTGAGCATCAACCTATGGATCAG
>NW_005325732.1:0-1707 GCF_000412655.1 Myotis brandtii | reverse complement strand
TGCGATACTTGCTTTATTGCAGTGGTCTGGAACCAAATCCTCAATGTGTCTCTGAGGTATGCCTGGAGTAGTAGGTAGCAGGCGGAATGTGGAGAGGGGCACGCCCAGGGCGAGAAGGGTGAGGGGCTTGTGTTTGCTTGTGAGGCTGGATGGCCAGGCTCTACTTCCTCTGCTTCCCACGGAAGGCATGAAGGTCCCTCTCCTGTTGTGTGTCCACATGCACAGGCCTCCCGTGGGCTCTCTTCCCTGGAGCTCACCTCTCCGTGCTTCCTGCTCTGGCCTTTAGAAAGGGCTTTTATATACAGGTTACTGAATGGCATTCAGATATCTTATTCCTGGGATATAGACTGGAACAAAAAGCAGAATGACAACAGCAATTAATTTTCCTGTCGAGGATGCCAGCAGCAGGGAGAGAGCCAGGCCAGAGGCGGCGAGCTCAGCAGAACACGGAGACTGTCACAGCTCAGAGTCTCTGTCTGGAGTGTCCAGGGCCCATCATGTACAAGCCATTCCCACTTGGGAGCTCAGCCACACATGGAGGAGAGAGGGGAAGGGAAGTCTCTTCACTCTGGTCTTTGATGCTTGGCCCCTCCAATCAGCAATGAAATGGAAATGAAAGTAGTTGGATTGGCCCTTCCTCATCTCCCTCAGAGAGAGCTCCAGGCCAGCATGGCTTTAGCTCTGTGGGCTCAGAGAATCCAGGGGGAAGCCTGGGTTTGTAGGACATTTCGGCTGGAAGGGACCAAATCCCATCCATCATTTTAAAGATGTGGAAGCTGAGGTCATGCATTTAAACAGTGGTAGAGCAGAGACTAGAAAACCCCAGTCTCTCTTCTCTGACCCATTGCACCCCCTTTCCTTCCTCGAAATGATAGCAAAATGGATGTGAGGGTGTGTGACTCTTCTCCTGTCCTTATTCCATGTGCAAGGTCGGGCCTATTGTCTCCATTCTGCAGATGAATACCGAGGCTCAGAAAAGTTAAATCCCAACCACCACACAGTGCTATAGGTTAGCGATTTCGTTTTACTCTTATAACCACCCTATCCTGGTGGATAGATTTTAGTACATATACCCATTTTCCATCAGAGAAAACGGAGGGTTCGAGAAGTGAGGTGACTTTCCCAAGGTCACACAGCTAGTCAGTAAGTTGGATTTGAGCCCAGCTGTTCTCCACTATGTGAACAGGTTAGGGGCAGAGCCAACATAAGAACTCGGGTCCTGACACTCAGCCCTCCAACCTTTATCCTGTCCCAGGAGGGCCTCATTTCCCTACCCAGTAAGACTGCCCCTCAGCTCAGTGGGTGTGAATGACACCACACCATCCTTTTAGACGCTTCACTGCCCACCTTCACTCTGAAGCTCTGTGATGTTTGCAAATGTCACCAGGCACCATCTGAAAAGGTTTTAATTTACCCTCAGGGAAGCCAATTGGACAGTTTTTTCTCAAAACTTTCTCAAGAGTTCTCTTAGCTTAACTCAACCTCCCACACTCACTGCCTTCTTTGCTTCCCACCCTGAAAGATAGTTCCACTTCATACCTATTGGAGCAGGAATTCTAATAGTATTACCAATTAAGGATCATATTGCACTTAAGTGTTTTTGCAAGCATGTTTTCAAGCGTTTTATTACCTGGTGCAATTATCTCCACTAGACAGGGGAAGAATCAGAGGCTCACTGTAGTGAAGAGATTTTCTCTGGGTCATGCA
>NW_005325731.1:0-1707 GCF_000412655.1 Myotis brandtii | reverse complement strand
TGTGTGTGTGTGTGTGTGTAAATTGCTTGTTCACATCTATAATCTATTTTTTAAACTGGGTTGTTTATTTTTTAAAAAAATTTAAACTTATCTATCCATATTAATGACCATCCATTTCAATAGCCTGGGGTCATTCCAAAATCCATAGATGATTTAGGGGATGGAATTAAGTTTTGTCAATATTGTTTTCCAGATAAGGAAATTTAGAGATAGTGAACTTCGTTAAAAAATAGAGAGGAAAGCCACACAAGTTCATGACTAAAAATAATGGCAGCATTGCTTAAGCAGACAATTAATGCCCCACTCATTTAGTCAAGAACATCTTTTTAAAAAATAATAAAGTTTAACCACATTTTCCTTTAAAGCTCAAAAGAATATTCTTTTTCACCTTTTGAGTGCCTTATATTTCAGCATTTAGTCTTTATTCTTCCCATATTTGTGCAGTTTCCATGCTGAAATACACAAGATCAGCAAAACTCATCAAAGACACTTAAAGCTGCTGCTTGGGCTTGTTACCTCTGACACCGGAATATTTGAATAGGTCATTTTTATGTATTCTGGTCTGGGATAACTCTCTCTACTAAAATTAATTTCTACATTTTTCAGATTTGTTAAAGTAATTAATTCAAGGCTATTAGTAACTTTCAGTAAAATATATTATGCATGTTCTAATTTGTTCATTAGACATATTTCCTCTAGGAAATATTGAACAGTATAAGCTATTTTTAAGACAATGAAAAATTATGTAAATATACATATTATACATAGTGATAATTGTGTAAAGACATATATAAATAGATGTATTAAAGTTATGAATAATTTATTCTATAATATTTGGCACAGATTAATTTAAACTGAGAATTTCAATTCAAGTTACCTAATTAGAAAATAACCTTTATGAAATATATTTAGGAATTAAATGTTGTGAGAGATTTAGCTTTACCTAATGCTTTGCAGAGCAGCTATTTTAGAAACAGGCCTCCAGTGATTGATATGCTCACTTTTTAAAGATACCAGTATGCATGCACATTGATTTTTAAGTTCTCAGAAGAAATTCAATAAAATCTAGTATACAAATCTCTTTATATATGGAGATATTTCTGGTCTATTATTGGAAAGCTTATTTTAACTTGCTACGCAAGTAATAATGATGGGCTTCAAGAAAAAACGTTCACATGATCAAAATGCAATACAATGAAATAAACCATCCGATTTTGCAAGGCTATCAGTATTTTGAAAAAATGAGGTCATATACTAATTATGGCTTTTAGTTGTTTAATGGTAGCACATTGGGTTGTACATTTTGTTTTTTTAAATTTCACTGAAAAGAGAAATATTTTAAATGCAAATGGAGAAAAGTGAAAAAAATATTTCTGGTTTAACATGCATTTTATCTTATGAAAAACAATGCCTCTTTTGAGCTGAGTCATGCAGGAAACATTATGATGGTTTATATCAATGGAGAGGATTCATTGATATCTTGATTTTTAACTGCATTAATGAGCACACCTCTAACCAGAACAAAACTGAAAAACACCATTCTCCAAGAGTCAGAGAATTACTTGCATTGTGATTTACCTTCATTAGTTATCTTGAGTTTGGAGGAACTCGTAATTTCAATGCCAAACATTATTCCTGGTGCGTGTTCTTTGAATGTTATTCAGTAGGAAGGCATACAGGGGCAGCGCAGGGGAGTACGGTGCTTTA
>NW_005325730.1:0-1707 GCF_000412655.1 Myotis brandtii | reverse complement strand
GAGTCAAATTTGATCTCAGTCAATTCTGACTCTCCATTTCAGCATGCTAGCTAGGAGGCATGCTTTCAAAGTTTCACTTATCAGAACTCCCTGCCCACTTCTAACATTTTGACTTATTCAACTCAAATAATGAGCCAAAAATCAAGGAGCAATTAAGCTGAGTGCAATTAACTTTAGTATGCCAGTCTTATATTCAGGTCAGAACAGAAATGAAAATTAGAGAATATGCCAAATTTGACTGATCATTGAAAAAGATAAAGCCTAAGATTTTAACTACTATATAGTAATTTATACCTCAAACTCTTATAGACAATGTTTTGAAATTTTAAAATGATTCTTTTCTTTTTTTAAAAATAAGAGCTTTCAAGTAAGTATGAACTACTTCATATTTTTCTTACTTATCCAACTTCTATACTCTATACCTCATATAAGTGGTCATCTCCTCTTTAGAACTCTTTTTTATTATTACTTGCAATAAGTTCCTCTTTACTTATGTAAATATGACTCAAATACCCATCCCAATAACATATTTTTCAAAATCAGATGTTGCAGTTATAAGCTTTCTTACAACAACTCCTTCATCTACTATTTTCAGAGAACAAACTAGTCCACTTAAATATATTTTCTTTATATCTTTCTAATTTGGGGGGTTTTTTGGTGGTGTAGGTTGATATACCCAAACCCTTAAGTTTTGGAGTTTAAAGCCCACCAAGGATAAAGGATACTTACCTCTAGTCTTCCGGTTGGGATTTTGAAGGTTTATGCTCAAGAATTAAGGACACATGAGAAATAAACTCTCACAGAACTGATACTAAGCCACAAATGAGCTGAATCCCAATTAAAGTTTGAGGTTCTTCCTCTAGTCTCTGACCAAGAATAGGTCTTACAGGGTTGAGGGATCAATAATTGAGTCAGATTAGGGCAATCTCCCCCTAACCTGACTGTCTGCTAGACTTAGAAATAAATATTCTCTGGGAGGAGAATACATCAGTCAGAGCCTGAGCTACAATTTATCTCTACAGTTTTCCATACATAATGTCTGACATTTAACAAACAGTTGTCAGACATACCAGGACACAAAAACCAAAAATCCCAAAACTGAGAGAGAGAAAAAATAGATAATAGAATTAGACCCACTGCTGATCCAGATACTGGAGTTATCAGACAGGTTTTTAAATAAATAAATGAAATTCAAGAAAATTCTTGAAATTTTCAGCAAAAAATTTATATAGTCTGTGTAAAATAAGCCAATGGATATTCCAAAGTTGAGAACAATACGTAAGTCAGAAATCAGTAGGTGAATTTTATGGCAGATAAACTTCTTTTAACTGTTTTACCTTCTTCAGAGTGAAGAATTAGCTAGAGTAAGGCAAAGATTTCTTAAGCAGGATATAACCTCTACAACATAATAGAGGATTAATAAAGAGAAATGTAATTAGGAGACAATATCCAAACTGAAACCCAGACAGAATGAAGAATGTAAAATACAGAAACCAATATAATAGCCATGTGCAATGTGATGAAATGTCTAAAGTATGTGTATATGAAGTATCAGAAAAAGAGAAGAATGAGAATAAGGGAAAGGAACATTCAGAGAGTTATTAGAAGGGAATTTTATAAAATTACACAATGACATTAAAAACACAATAGAATATATATGAACCTTGAGAAGAATAAATATAAGGAAAATCACCCTGTGATATATCA
>NW_005325729.1:0-1707 GCF_000412655.1 Myotis brandtii | reverse complement strand
GAGTGTATAAACTGAGGCCCCTTTTGCAGACTTCCACTCTGAATTGGTTGAACTTCTTCTTTTCTCTCTTTTTCCAGAGGAAGAAAAGAATAGTTTACGCTATAACCTCCCTTTACTATTTGCTTGTTTGCTCTGTCACTGGAGGAAGATGTATAGGTGGGTAGCACCTCTGGCTTGTTCTGCTCCCTTTTAAGGGGTGAGGAGTAGGTTCTCGTTGGTGATGTGGCAGCAGAGACCGGAGACCTGAGGTCTGGAGGGTCTGGTTGATGAGGTAACCGCAGGTCCCACGGGCGGCCCGGTTCGCAGCACAGGAACTGTCTTTCTTTGACTCCAGCGTCCACTTTCTGGAACCGGGCATCCCGCAGTCTGCAGGTCTGCTTTGCTCCGGGGCCACGCTGCTGGCCAAAGCCATGGGCGGCACAGAGCTGAGCTAGACCTGCTTGTCACGGCCAGCCCCACAGTGACCGACGGTGACCGAGCACACCCGCCAGGTCCCAGGGACAGAGCGCATTCCAGGGGAGGCCCAGGCCCCAGCGCAGCTGCGTCTTGCTTCATTCGACTGGAGCACACACGATCGGTTTTCATTTTCTCTGACATTTATTATTTGGGGGAGAAACTGTCAGGGGAAGGTGCATTAGCCACAGAGATGACGAGGTTAAAGGACAGCGGTCTGGTCTGCAGCCTGGACTCAGCCGGCTGGCTTCCTGCCTTCATCAATCAATATTATTGACTTGGCCGAGCTTCAGGTTGGAGTAATTTCTATGATGCGATTTAGCCTGTGCCACAAGATGGTGTGTTGAGGATAAAATTATCTGAAGCCAATCCTCTGAAAGGAACATTTTGGGAAACATTCTTTAATCTTAAAAATAGAATGTGAAGTATTTGCAGCCAGGAAAACGCTTAATTAGATTCGCCTAGGAGCCCCTGACTGTGCATAAGACAACGTCTGAGGCCCAGGCTCTGTGGCAATGGGGGCTGGCTCCCCCTTTCCAGCCACTCTGAGGCCGTCAGCAAAGGCTCTCCAGGCCTGAGTGGCCACGCTCAGCACCCAGTTCCACTTGACTCTTCCTCAGCCTCTGCTCTGCCTCCAGGCCCCAGGAGGTCTCGTCGCCGTGGTAACATGTCCACAGAGGGCTCCCCCAGGAAAGGGCCATATTAGTTCATGTATGACCATTCATATGGCCATGTTCATGTCTGACCATCCATACCCCTCAGCTTCTCTCCACGCTCTCAGAGGTCAATCCTGTCCTTGCCCCACTAACCCCTGGACCTTGGGGATGCAGCTTGGGGAGGGAAACCAAGAGGCAGGAGGGGAAGGTGGGAAGATGCTTTCATACGGGCAGAGTAGATCTACAGAACCCCGATTTGGGACAGAAAAAGGGAGTGTGGGGGCAATCACACAGGAAGGACTGAGAGTCGTATGGTTTGGTAAATCCATGGCTCTTGAATGGAGAAGGACGGAAAGGAGACTTTGAGAAGCATGATTCTGAGTTAGGACTGAGGAGCTGATTTGAGATGACTTACCAGCCTCACAGGTTCAGAGGTGAAAGGGGCCTTAGAAATGATACCATTCCATACAGGAAACTCAATTAGAGTGTTGGGGAGTGACAGGAACATGCTATTCCACCGGCACTGCAGGGGAGGAGTAAGAACACTAGTGCTAGAGCCAGACTGCCTCGGTTCAAGTCCAGGGGCCACCAGTTACTG
>NW_005325728.1:0-1707 GCF_000412655.1 Myotis brandtii | reverse complement strand
GGCATAGTTAGGAAGCTGGAAGATGAAGGCCAAAGGATATATAAAACAAAAGCTATAGCCATGCACTGCATGTAGAGGTCACTGGGACTACGCGCCTAGCAATTCTACAATTAGTAGAGTTATTCCTCTACAATTAGTACAATGACTCCTACAAAATTATGTAATTCTCCCCCAAAAAAGTCTACAATGTTAATATCATGTATAGACAAGGAATCTAGAATCCTGCGAAGCACAGCAAGAACTAGAAGCTGTAAATAATAAATTGGATATCCAGAGACTACACGGAGGGCCACAAAGTTAGCAGGAAGTCTCCGTTAAAGTAATCTCATTAGCTAAGAAAGGGAAGCTCACAACAGGAATCCAGGCACCAAGAACAGTGGAGGAGTCAATACTGAGGAAGGAATCATTTCCTAGGAGCTGATCAAAGTACAAATCGCTGTGGATGCTCAGTCCTGGCTTGATCATGTTGGCCCAGAGCCAGTTAAAGGAATTCACCACCACCTGTGTAACTACAACAACCCATCGGGGAGTATCCAACAGTCCGTTTAGAACGAGGATGGGATGATTGCAGTGAAGAGGCCCTGGTCTGGGAGAGCTAAGTGCCTTACCGCCCTCTATTCCCTATAGCAGAAACTGGAACGGTCTGGCACTCATGCCATTGTTTTTCATTCATATTTGGTCAGCTGCCAGGCATCACCAGTAGATCAGAGCCTTCTTTTGTGTGAAGCTCAGAAGCAGCCTGAAAATCGTTCTCAATAGTGCCCAAGAAACTGCAGCCAACCCACTGACATGCCAATGCTGGGTCTGTGTAAAGGAAACAAGTTAATACAGCCTATTAGGGAAGGAGAGCTATGGTTCTATAGGGCACAGTAACTGTCCCTCCCACACTTCCCAGAGTGGTTCTGATTTACATTTCTCGTTGCAGCATAAGTGTTAACAGCCCCAATCCTCCCTCTATTTGGGGGGCCAATCTAGGCCCTACTTCTGACTAACCATATAATCTTAAGGCTGTAAACTCTGTTAGTCAGGTTGGTGAATAAATCAGACACCCTGAGAACTTGGTACCATGGAGATTGCACTTGTTTTATGTGCACTGATCATATCTGGATGGACTCTGAGCTTCATTTTCCCTTTTAAGAGAAAGAAATACTTACATTCAAAACTATAAAGGAGGCAGTGACATAAGAATTACTAAATGGGTTTTGTGCCTTTCAGACCAGAGGTTCTCAGATGTGGTAAAGAATATTTTAATCTAATATGTCTGGATAAATTTCAAGTGATATTACTATTAGGTTTATTGATGTATTCATTCCCTGAACAAATAGCAACAGAATGAGTGTGATAGAGGAGCAAATGTGGGGGCATGTGCCGCCACTCCCAGTGTCCTGCTCCCGTGGCAGACATCACTAATTGATCAACATCAGAATCCTCCTCCACATGCCCTCCGGGCAGCCACGCCAGGTAAATTAAGTTGATACTAGAACTGAAACCAGCTCTCTGTCTATCCCTGGCCTCCTATGTGTCAGATAGTGGACTAGGATGTGGAAATACAGAGAAGCCTAAAAACTATCAATGCTCTAGAGAGGCGCCCTGTCCATTGGAGAAAGCAAACACCTAAACCATTCACTGCAGTGGGAGGACTCAGGGATGCTTGTACAACAGCTACCAATCACACCATTGTCTAGTCTGATGAACCTAAAAAAAAAA
>NW_005325727.1:0-1706 GCF_000412655.1 Myotis brandtii | reverse complement strand
CCCCCCATACCTCCTACTCTCCCTTCCTCTCTCTCTAAAAATCAATGATAAAATATCCTTGGGTGAGAATTTAAATAAAGAAAGGCTCAGTCTTCCATGAAAAGGGGAAAAATCATTACAAAGGCTACAAAATTCCCAATCAACTCTGCAATTTAAAATGTGTACAGAAACCCCGGATTTAAAAAAAAAAAAAAAGCCTGGAAAGGAGAAAGTAAAGCTGATCTATTTTAAGAACTGGCACAAGTGAAAAGGATCTGGCAATTCAGAGATGCCAAAGAGAGGCCGTAAAATGCTTCATTTAAGTGAAAAGGTATTCATGTATAGGAAAGAAACATAGCATATAGAGGGCTCATACTATCCAAGGTTTCAGGCATCCACCAGGGCCTTGACACGTATCTCCCACATACACGTGGTGGTGGGGACTACTGTATATATTAACTCTGAAAGTTAGAAGACATCATAACTGGAGAAGAGAGACTTTGCAGATGAGATGACATATGAGCAAAGCACTGATGCAGGAGAGAAAAGGGACAGAGATGTGTACTAAGCAGAGGAAATGCCATGAGTAAGGGCTTTGAAGTATGAAGGTAGAGGCTAGAGATGATGCTAGAAAGTAGGTTGGAACCTTATTGTACTTCAATTTAAATGCCCTATGTTAAATGTTCTGCATGTATTATTTTAAGGTTGGTCAGGCCAAACTAATTGTACTAAGACAAATGGGAAATTGAAGTGATAAAGCAGACACTTAATAAGATGTCAGTGAAGTTAAAGACAGATTGCAGTCACTCCAATGGATATGGACTGACTGGGGTGCATTTGGCAAAGGGATGCAGGGACTTCCCAACGTAAAAGGCAAACATCTCCGTATTTAAAACCCGAGTATCATCCTACACTGTTCTCCCCACATACTCCCTCATGTCTGATCAGTCTGCTAAAATCTCTCCTGCTTCCTCCATTCCCAAAGCTTGATATTAGATATTAATAAAGTAACATATTTTGAAGAACAGTGATATCCCTTGTTCAAAATGCTTAATACAGGCAATACCGCTACAGACATGACAATCACAGAACTGGCAGAAAATGTAAAAGGCTTTTTTCTACAGAATTTATTTGGAGCCGTTTAGATATAACTTAAATCTGTGTGTCCTCTTCACCCCCATCAGATTCATAAGCTTCCTAGTGGTAAGGTCTGACTTTCTGATGCCCACCTGTTTACAGCACCCTGCCTGGCCCTGGGAGGCATGGTGAGTCCTGGCCCAGGCTCATCCTATGCACTGTCCACAGGAGAATCAACCGCCGAGTGTCAGTGGTCAGTGAGATTGCGCACCTCGGTGCTTAATCATTATTGGAAAATGTGTAGACAATGTGAGAAGACAGCCCAGCTGTATAGAAGAAAACTGTCCGGGGAATCTGAATGTCACATCCAGGTGGTATAAATGGCTAAAGGCCATTTTGCAATCATGTACTGAAGTGTCAGGTGACCTGGTGAGGGCAACCGGAATTTAGTAAGCCTCCTTTCAGATGTACAGCCATCTGGCAGGACCTCACTCTGGAGAGTGAGAAAACCACCTCTGCTCCCCAGAAGGTATCTCCCATGAGACTTACGAAACATTCTCCCTGCCTGACATCTGTTCTGCTCTGAACCTGTCTTTGGCACTTAACACAGTAAATGGTAACTTGCCTAAGATTTATGTTTCAAAGACCTC
>NW_005325726.1:0-1706 GCF_000412655.1 Myotis brandtii | reverse complement strand
AAAAAAACTTTTCTTTTGGCTTTGATGACACCACACTCATCTGTATCCCTCTTACCTTTTGGTTTGCAACCTCTAAAAGTTTCCTTTGATAAGTTAACTTTTTACTTATGATGCACAGTAGCATCTATTACTCATAATTATATGGCCTTAGATAAGTTAGTTAACATTTCTAAATGTGTTCCTTACATGTAATATCAGAATGCTCTTATGTCAAAGATCATTTTCCATGAAAAACGGCTAACACTTGCCTAGTCAATAATCAACATTCAACAAATACAAAAAATTGAAAGTTGCTTTTTTCCTTTAAAATATAAATCAAATCCTGTTATTCTCTTACTTAGGACCCTGTGAGTTTCCCATTTCACTTAAGACAGAAATAAAACAAGTCCTCCCTCTGTGCCGCAGGATTCATACTTCCTGGCCTACCTACCTCTACAGCTTCAAATCAAGACAAATGTCCCCTGAGATCCCTACATTCTGGCCATACTGCCCTTCTAGATCCTCTGTCAGAACAAGTTCCTCCCCATGTGAGGCTGCTTCTTGGTGGTGGACGCTTCTCGCATGGCTGGTGTGAAGCTGCCTGTTTAATGATACCTCTAAAGTAGAACTGTTACTGACAACTTCATCTAAATTTCTCCACTTCTCAAGCAAGCAGACAATTCTTTTCCTTCACAGCACTTAACCCAACTTGAAACTGTGTAATTATTTGTGTATACCTATAAATAAATATACCATCTGTGTCTTCCACTATACTGTGTGGTTTACAACTATATCCTTAGCTACTATTATGGAGTCTGGCATAGAATAAATACTCAAACATGTATTAAATAAATGCTGAATGAATGAATGAATGAATGTCCCAGAGGAGATGTTGGCAAACAAGGCCTGCATGCCTGTCACCTGTTTATGTAAATAAAGTTTTATTGGAACAAAGCCATGCCCACTCTGTTAAGAATTGTTATGGTTGCTTTAGTGCTTCAATGGCAGTGTTCAGTAGTTGGAGCAGAGACCAAGCTTAAAATATCTACTGGCTTGCGTTTTAAGAAAAAGTTTGCCTCTGACTGTTTAGAATAAAACATCCATTTTGATGATTAAAAACGAAAACTAACCATATGTTGTGATTATTATTTACTTTGTCCAGTTGAGTCCTAAACTGCCATCCATTGAATACATGCTAACCTTCATTACCAACATCAAGTAGAAAACTTAATATCAAACTCTCAAATATCTCTAAATGTTAATATCTGGTTGATAACATCTATCTTATTCATTAATCTGTTAAAGCACCCATTAAAATAATCCAAACTTTAAAATAAATAAATTGTATTGTATACATACGTTTCATAAAAGTCTCACCAGTGGGCATAATCTCAGTTTTATGGAGAGCACTGAGTTGCAATGTAAAGCATTAACTCACTCAGGATCCTATTAAAACAAAGAGGATTCATTTGGAATATGGAAGTTCCAAATAAAAATTATAATACACTCGTTAGGCAAAATGATGTCATCAGGTTTATACCAATTTCTCTTACCTCAATCTTATGTAAATAACTTGAATACATTTGAATGAGTTTAGAGTCCAACATAAAGTAAAGCAAATTGGATCACATTTGAATAAAATAGTCACATATTTGAAATAAAAGTTTAAAAAATTGAAAGGCAATAAACATGTAACTTGGTATGTTACACTTTTTATACACTTTTTA
>NW_005325725.1:0-1706 GCF_000412655.1 Myotis brandtii | reverse complement strand
CATAATAGCTACTCAGATTTAAATTCTATTTAATAGATGCCACAACTCATGGAAAAAAAAACTGAAGAATGAATGTCAGCCTTAAGTACGTCAGAGGAGAGAATAAAGGGAGAATGGTGGATGGTAGGGATGGGAATCAATATTTGTTGAGCAAGTACTATGTACCTCAGCTAAATAGGCTTCATGCTTATAATTCTTCTGGTCCTCAGAAAGGGTAAGCAATTTCCTGCGGACCTCAAAGTAAGGGGCAGATGCAGGAATCAAATCCAGCTCTGTGTAGTGCCAAACTCAACAAGTTTGATTTATGTGGTTCTGACACAAATATACACTTATTTTTCAAGTGATTCTCAATTTCTTTTAGTCAGTGTTCATTGTAAAACTTTCCCATCATTGTAAATTACCTGATTTTCTGAAAACAAAAATGTAAAATTATAGCACCCTGTTTTGATTATTAAATGATTTTTTTAAAGAGCCCAATGATTATGTATATAGAAATAGGGACTGATCACGTTTCACAAGAAAAAATATGTGTGTGTGGGCATGTTTTGCATTTTGTAGAAAGTGAGAAGTGAACTAGCAATAAGAGCATGAACTAGGCTAGCCAGGAGGCCTGGTTTAGGGTAACATGGTTTTCAAGCCAGAAGGGTCTCTTCCAAGGGTTGCCTTTCCGCTTCCCTCAGGGCTTGTCCTAACTCTAATTTTCCTGTATTCTGTCCTTGCCAACACCGGAAGTTGAACCTGCACCCTGCCTTTGGCAATTATGATAATGAAAAGATGATTCTGCACTAATATTTATGAATATGCTTAAAGTTGTACATGAGTGAGAATGGAGGTATTCAATAACACAACCGTGCTTGTCTTGCCTCAAACTTTGAAAAGGATTTGTTACGTCTTCCTTAGGGCCGGTGATGCAGTAAGAAATGAAAACATAGTACTTACTTAGCAAGAAATTCTTTATGTGGTAACATGGCAGAACCTCAAGTGCTGGTGGGAACTCACATAAAAGTCACCTGTAAGTGGTAGGTTAGGTCATGAGGAATAACAGAGGCCAGGGCAGCCACCTGACTCTTGGTACTCTCAATCTCAGGTGTACCTCTTGGGTTTCACCGAAGTGAAAGCCAATTATAGTGAGTCCAGGTTGTCATTCTCTACCATCTTTGAGACCAAACCAGCATTGGGGTTTATGCTATCAGTCTGAAGACTCTACCAGGCCCTGCCTTTGTGAAATTCCCCTAATATCTCTGAACTGCAACTGCTTCATCTATAAATATCTCATCCACGTCAGAGGACTGTTTTGAAGAGTACTCAAATATAATATGTGAAAGTTTCAAAGTAAATAAAGTATTGTATAAATGTAAGTTGACTAACATTATTTTTATATTTGGAGTCTGGGAGTCAAGTGTATTTTAAATATGGACAGCATAAAGTCTCTTAATTTCTATACTGGACTGCAGCTCTATTGCTACCACTTACTAGCTTGATGGCCTGGCTTCTCTAAGTTTAAGTTCCTCTGTCTGCAAAAAAGGTATAATAGTATCTAAAACATTATGGTCATGATTAAATGAGTTATGTAAAATGCCTAATAGATGGTAGCTATTATTTTTCTGGGTTGACTAATAGTTACATATTAAGTCAATGCTCCCAACTAAATCACTAAGTAATATTACAGAAAAAAGACAACTATTCCTATCATTTTATATATCTGA
>NW_005325724.1:0-1706 GCF_000412655.1 Myotis brandtii | reverse complement strand
ACCTCTGCCATTGAATTATAGAACTCAGAGACTTTGAATATCAAAATTAGAGATGTCATTGTTACAATTCCTCATGTTATAGGTGCAAAAACTGAGGTCCTAAGAGACTGAAGGATTTCCCTAGGTCACCATGTCGATGAGCAGCACACGCAAGACTTAAATTTGATGACTTGAAGAGTAACCTCTTCCCTCTTCTAGAAAGAGCTGCTGTCTTTCTCGTCTTCCTCCTGCACAACAATCCTTAGGGCTCTCCCTCCATTCTGCAATTCCACTCTGCACCACCAGGAGCAGCAGGAGAAGCAGAAATCAAGGCCACTGAAGGAGAGCAAACCTGGTCAGAGAGAGTCTCTGTGAGATGCCTGCCAGCCTACTACTACTCAGGGCTGAAGTGTCCGAGTGTAACCTTGTTTATCTGCTCTGCACAATATAGGTTGGCCGTATCTTTGTGTTCTGGGGGAAAATACAATTGTGTTGGTTATTGTGTGTTGCCATTTCATTAATGCTATGCATTTTTTAGTTACACTGAGGACATTTTCACTTAGAAGGCTAAAATTGGCATTAAAATTTTATCATTAAAAGTAAAATTCCAACGCTCCACGTTTGAATCAAAGTGGCCACACCTTTAAAATTAGCACCTACTTATTGTAATTTTGCTTCTGGCCCCACCAAAGGTTTCCTGGCCTCATGAAATCCACATGACACATAACCTGTTCAGGAAGCATTAATAACTGCTACCAAAAGTTATGAGTTATTTTAGGAAGACTGTGCCGAAAATTGACAATGTATCATGAGTGGCTGTAAGAGATATATTTACATATCAGTCCATGAACCATGACTTTTTAATCAATCAATCGATCAATTAATGCTTTGCTGAACTAATTTCACTTGTTCTCAGTTCCAAGTTGCTTTATCTATATATAAAGAGTGAAGCAATAACTGACAGTATGTTGGCTCCATTAACAGAAGAAATTCACACAAAAATAAATGATGCAAATTTTATGTTAATACCATCAGATTCTTTACATGAAAAATAAAGTTAATGCAAATAGTAATTTGTCTGTCTTCATCCAATTCATACCAATCAAAGTAAATTTTGGAAATTTATTCTGTTAAAGGTAAAACATCTGACAATATTGTGAAAGGTTACTATAAATTCAATTTAAACATTTAATACTGTAAATAAAATGTAAAAATATTCAGGCTGAAATAGTTACATATTTTAATACCAAAAATTTAAATTAAGAATAAGCTCTACCTAGCAGAATTTGCTCTGAACTTAGTAGGCACCTAAGCAGCTGTAGAGAGTATTTTCTCAAATAAAAATATTTTTATTGACAGAGAAGAGTCAATTGGAAATATCAACCTGGAAGATGACTGCAGACCATTTTATTAAAAGAAAAGAAGGTCTTATTTACAAAAATATATTGTTCAGTAACATATTAATGATTCCATATTGGAGAAAGTATACATAATAAGGAGCAGAATGAAAGCATATAGAGACCCTGATGGCCGGTTCTCTTGAAACCACACACCATCTGTATTTTGTTTCTGTGAGAGTCTCTCATGCCTTTCAATGGTCTCATTCTTATTTGAGTTCATTTGAGTGGAGGTCCTTCACAAGCCAAAGAACCTCCCTTCACTTACTTCTCAAGTGCTCCTTCCTTGTGCTCCATAACACAGCCTTCAGTTCTCTAAGGCAGCTGTGA
>NW_005325723.1:0-1705 GCF_000412655.1 Myotis brandtii | reverse complement strand
GATGTAGATTATGTGTTATGTAAAGAATGAATCTTTAGAGAAAAAGAAAGAAAAAAGAATAATCTTCATTAGTACACAGAAGCATTTAGGTATCAACAGTTTTGAAGCATCTGAGATTTTGCCTTCTTCCAAGCTAATAACTTAGCAGGTCACAGTTGCTAGTCAAATACATTGATTCTGATTGGTCAGAGAAGAAGGATGGTTATTACTCACAGCGATAGCAATAGCCAGATTATTAACATTTTTGTCCTGGTTCCCTGAGCTTTGGTTCCTCAAGGGCATTATAAAGAAAGCCAGATGACACATAACATGCAGTGATTGACATCGCAGGGAAGGAAATCTGAGCTTAGGGAATCTGAGTCATTTCTAACGGCTAGTAAGTACACTGCCCCTTTGCTCTAGAGGAAGACTCCATGTCTTCTAAAGATGTAAGCCCATCTGACCTTTGCCCCAGATGAGAAACTCTCTGTCTTCCTAAACAGCTTGCTATATAAACATCCTTGAAAAGACAATCCGATACAGGGATAGTCAGTGCCTCTCTTGCAAGATGTGTAGAAACAGGAGCGAACAACAAGGAATTGCTGTCCAACATTGAGAAGAAAGCAGAGGAGAAAGAACCCCAGCCCATTTTTATTTGAGAAATTTGCATATTTTTGTGTTGATACGTGTCTTTGAAAAGGGGGAATGTGTGCTTGCCTCTAATGTGCAATTTAGAGGGAAACAGATGATGGGTCCTACAGCGAAAATATTCCTCCCTTTGTTTATGGCTAACCCTTGAAATGCTACCTTGTATTTTAGCCTCTGTGAAAAATATTAGGCCATTCCTAAAGTCTTCCTTTTAGAAAAGAAATAGTCCTGGGAAAGAAAAAACAGTGTAAGTAACATGTTGGTGTGAAGCAAATTTAGCTCAATGATTTCCTTCCTAACAAGAGAAAAAGCAGCACCTGATAGTGGTAGGAAATGCTCTAAGGTGGGAAGATAAAAGAAGAAAACTCGGGTGCTAAAGACACTTTAAACAATGTTTATATTAGGACTGTCAATTGTGCTCTTGTGTTTAAATAATTTTCTATGTTTAGAATTATACCATAGTACATTGTAGTATAGTATAGTCTATTATACATGTGTATAACTTTTCAAAATGCTTACTAATTTTCCAAAAATCTATTCTTAAATAGATTTTACACTTAAAATAATATTTAGTGGTGTTCATCTCCTTGGATAATTAAATTTCCTTGTTTAAATAATGAGTGCAATATTTAAAATTCTGAATCAAGTCTTAGAAATTTAATCAACAGAGTCAAGATGATAAGTGATTTCTATATGCAAAACTGAAGCCTTCATGCAAGATAACTCATGCAAAAGACAAACTCTTGCACTTGTACCTGAAATAATCTTATCATGTAGCTCTTTAATAAAAGTGGTACTCTTTCTACAAATAATTCTTACAAGTGGAATAATATATAATACATAGTTTACATTATGTACATCATATATATTACCCAAATAAGTCATATATCCGTTCCTTTCTTACAAAGGAGTTAGTTCAATACCAGAGGGGTTAAGTGACTTTCTCAAAGCATAAATGTGCTAGGAATAGAACTGGCATATAAAGTCAGAGCTTTCCACTAAGCTTGATATTTTCTTCGCTATTTCTCAGTATTTTTAATATAAACATATTAAAACATATTAGTATATCTCCTCACAT
>NW_005325722.1:0-1705 GCF_000412655.1 Myotis brandtii | reverse complement strand
TGAATTCCAGCTTTGCACTTTAAATGCTCTTCTTCTTCCCCTTTCTCTTGACAAATGCTAGAGGCAAAGAAGAAGATTGAACAACAGGGAGGCTTCACCTTTGAAAATAAAGGCGTCCTCTCCGCATTTAACTTTGGGACTATGCCCAGCAACAACTGAAAGATGGAACATCCACCGACCAAGACCAAGTGTCATCGGGAAATTTCACTTCACCAGGGGAATGTGCGATCAAGGGGAGGAAGGGCTGGGAGCTGCTGTTTGGCATCCTCCTGGCATAGGGCAGTACTTTTATCCACTTTCCCCTTTGACCTTTCTCACCCTGAAATATGTATTTTAAGAAGCTACTGTAATGTATGAAATTAAAGGAAAACAAAATCATTGGACTGTGAAGGACAAATCATATGCTCCAAAGGATGAATGACCAAGATGGTTTTAGAGGATTGGATCAATTGCACGTCTCAGGTTTTTGCCACGCAGAATCAGTGGATTTATGCAGATAACAGTGCCTTCTGTTGTACATGAATTATCTGAAAACATTTTTTTGGAGTGCATTGCGATTTTTTTTAAAGCATAAAACATATTTCTAGATATAATGTAAACTTTGGCGATATGTTGACTTATTCTGCATTTTACTATGTGAATTTACTGTTTGACAGTTAGCTCCAACTCACTCTGGTTTCAAAAACATCACCGCTCCCCTTGCTTACCCGGTGGCTGGGGCTTTCTTCAGGGGCTGTAACGTATGCACTGGCTCTGGGTTTTCATAAGATATTTTGTGACTGTTCTAAGTAGTGTCTTATTCCCTCTTCCACCATGCGTTTCAGCCCTGAAAGGGTGGTATTTCTTTTAGAGGCAGCAAATATGAGTATCAATTTTATTTATAACCCGAGAGAAGTTCAGGACTGAAAATTTCTTGGCAGCAAGTGGCAGGGACTTTTCAGTCACTGGAATGAATTAAGTCCAAGTATATTCTGAATCATGTACTTAATGATGCAGCGAATTGATAGTCATCCTAAAGCACATTGGACTTCTAGGGAACAGGTACTCCATGAGCACGCTATCTTTCGGGATGGGGCTTGCGTTTTTAATAACTCATCATTCCAGCTGTGTTGGACCCGGGTCCAAAGCATTTTGTAACAATGTTTTTTATCTAGGAAAAAGAGACCCAAATCTAACTTATGGCTTTCTCATACATCTGTATTTTCTCCTGCCTAATTCATTCTAGTCTTTATTAGAGCTCAGTTTGGCTTCTTATATTTTTCAAGGGTCGGGGCTGTTGGTCAGCTTCACTCTTAGATGGTAATGATGATGTAAGAAAGCCCATTGAAAATATTGCAGATGAAATGACAGCTGTTTTTCTGAGCTGATTCAAGACCAGTGTTTTCATTCAGTAAAGTGAAAGTGTATTGTCAGAACTTAATATATTATTGTATGTGATACAGTTTTCCATTGTTGTGAAAAGTCTGCAGCTGATATTTGCCTTCAGCAACTAGAGGAATTTCTCCAGGTGCTTCTCATCGTACCGTCTCTTACTAACTCTTTCTAGAATTTCAGGTTATTTAAGTAGTTCTTATAGAAGTGGCCCAAGAAACCATGCATTTCGGAGCTAAATGATCCCCTTTTGTCCTCTGTCCCTCTCTTCCCCAGGCTTTGATGGCGAGTATGTCAGCTGATGGCTAGAAGAGAAGGATGGGGGTGGGGGGGG
>NW_005325721.1:0-1705 GCF_000412655.1 Myotis brandtii | reverse complement strand
ATGTGACGGCCCCTGGCTCTTTATATATATATAGATTTTTTTTCTTATCATGTACTTAAATCAATTTTTATCCACAATTACAATAAAGATGGATTCATAATTCTTTGTGGTGCTATTATTTACCTGCTATAGTGTCATAAATATTTAGAAAAAAGGATGTTCATGGCAGATTTCTTCATAATAAAGAAACATTGACTTAAACACCCAACAACAGGGTTAGGTGATGGGATACCATTTAAACTTGGAAAGACAAGGGCAGCATCTATCTTCTGTACGTGGGGCATTAAAAATCTAAACCAGTGAACTGGTTGTGTTAGGGCAAATATCTTCAACTCAAAAATAAAGACCCCAAGCAGCAGGAGCCTGGAGGTAGGACTTGCAATAGTCTCCCAGCCACTCCGTTACCCTCACAGACACGTATCAACACTATTCAGCTGCACTGTTCACTGAGAAAGAGTTGGATATATAGTTTCTCTATTTAGGCCAGAGTTAACGTAAAAGGAATAACACTGACAGAGAGCAGCATATGTCCTCAGGGAGGTCAGCGGGACATCAGTCCTAATGTCCCTCACGGCTGGGACTAGCACATAGCAGGCACTCACTAGATGGCTGCACTTGATGATGTGAAGTGTCTGGGAAACTGCAAATATGAAATGTAGGAGTTTAGCAGCCTAGCAGTTTGCATGGAGATACCTCATACAGCTGTAGGCAGATGGCGTCGATGAAGCCCACCTGCATACTCGGGATCTTGTTCTTCTTCTCCCTGTTCATGAGGTCCTGAAGCACAAACACAGGAGAGACATTCAGACCTTCAGCCACGGAAAGAGCACAGTGCCCGTCCCGGGCCAGGGGAGGACGGGCTGGTACCTACTCACTGCCTCCTGACCTTTGCCAGCCTCCGGCACTGCCCGAGGCAGCACCCTCAGGAAGGCCCGATCCTCAGCCTTCTGTCCTGGCGGTGACCTTGCCACATCACCCGGAACTAACCGCTGCCCTAGAGCTGGCATTGCCCTAGAGCTGACACAGTCTTAGAGCTGACACTGCCCTAGAGCTGACACTGTCCTGGAGCTGACACTGTCCAGGAGCTGACACTGTCCTAGAGCTGACACTGTCTACTAGAGCTGACACTGCCCTAGAGCTGACACTCCTAGAGCTGACACTGTCCTGGAGCTGACACTCTCCTAGAGCTGACACTGTCCTAGAGCTGATCACTGACTTGCATCCAACTACTGACCTAACATTCATTTCTGATGTAGAACCGACTGCTGACGTGTACTTGAAGGACACGCAAGCTGTGAACTGCATTCAGCTATGGATCTAACACCTTCTCTGTGGGAGGCGCCGAGGCCACCGTGGGTACAACTCAGGTCATGAGCCTCTGAGGGAGGCTCTGCAGGTGCTGCTGCTGCTTCGCCCAAGAGCTCGTGACGAGACCAGGTGAGCCAGCACCCGCGTGGGAAGCACCGCGTCTGTCTGGGGCTTTCAGTCAAGCACATCCTCCCTCGCTGTCACCACCACTCTGCCCACCACTTTCTATGAAGATTCTGAGCTTCAAACAGCCCGCCTCACACTGTGCAACTGGAAGAGACGAGTGAGACACAGCCTGGGCCTTTGTTAACCACGGCCCATTCGCCATGGGCCCAATAAATGTCCATTGGAATTGGAAAAAATGACTCTATGCTTCATGTGCAGGAAAACTCGTTCC
>NW_005325720.1:0-1705 GCF_000412655.1 Myotis brandtii | reverse complement strand
TGTCACTCTTTTCAAATACTCAACTCCTTCACTCTTCATTTTTGTCTATTCCTTAACAGAAAAGTAGGAACACCTAGGCAGGAAACCACAGAATTTTGTCTTTGTAAATATGGTGCAACTATAAAATCACTTACCTGGTAACTCACCTGTTCCACTCTTTTTAGCTGACATAGTGGGAAAGATGACCTTACTCTTACCAAAAATTAATGAGCTTTGAATCTCCCCAACTCCTGCTTTTTAAGTGACCTGAGCCTGCACATTACCTCTTTTATTTTAAATCTTCATCCTGTTTGTTTTTTTTAAGTAGAATGCATTTTTAAAGCAGTTTGGGTTCATAGCAAAATTGAGCAGAAGAAATGGCCATTTTCCATATACCTCAGGCCACTATACCCATATAGCCACCCCCATTATCAACATCCTGCCTCAGGGTAGTGCATTTGTTACTATTGATGGACCTACATTGACAAGTCATCATCCCCCAGAGTCCATAGTTTACATAGTTGACATTACATTCTTGGTGTTGCACATTTAATGGTTTTGGCAAATCTATAATGACATGTACCCACCATCACAGTACCTTACAGAATAGCTTTACTTTCCTACAAATCTTCTGTGCCCTGCCTTTTCATCTGTTGTCTCTCACCCTCTGGCAGCCAGCACTGATCTTTTTACTGTGTCCATGGTTTTACCCTTTCCAGAATGTCATATAGTTGGGCTCCTACAGGACACAGCATTTCCACATTGTTACTCCTTGCAGTTTCCTTCCATGTCTTTTCATGCCTTAGCAGCTCATAACCTTTTCATGGGCACTGTCTCTTTCCTTTCTAGGGATGTAAATATTCCTTTATTTAAGTACTTTCAAATGTAATTAGTCTTTCAAACCAACAGACCAACAAACAAAATGTTCCTTTACAACCTTTTGTCCTTCAGAGATCATCCTCTCTTCCACTGTAGCCTAGCTCCTTGAATTATTTACTTTGCTTTTCCTGCAAAGGCCTTTGCTGTGTGTGCTACTTCCTCATGGAACCTCCACTTTCCTGGTCCTCTTTCTCAGTCCTCCTCATCCTTTAGATGTCTCCTCCTTCCAGAGGATTTTCCTTTATCGAGACTTGATATTATAACTTTTCCACATGTGCCACACTGCACCCTGCAGCAACATAATACTCTGCATGTCCGTTTTCTTCTTTGTTCTACAGGGTTGATGTGATTATGTGTGGAATTACCATCCCATAATTATTTTTTTAATAAATCAGTTAATAGATGCATCATATGAGATGCTGAATGCAAAAATGCTTTGAGAATGATAAGTGGCCATAACTCTTGTTTATAATGAATGGCAACAATAATAATTATACTTAATTTTATTTCATTTAAGTGACATTGCCTACTATTTATAAAACACTCTATTATGTAGAGGTAATAAATAAAGATGAATAAGAAATAACTACTGCCCCCAAGGAACTTACATTAAAAACAATTATATCTAACAACCTAAAGTGGCTTTCTGAAATGAATGCATTTTAAAGTTATTTGTGTGCCTTAAAAAATAAATGCCTGGAAATAATGCATTCAATGCCATTCATATTGTTTTTATATCGTTTATGTTTATGAAATGTTGGGAGGCATAAAACAAAGCGCTGTCTAATGAGCATTTTATAGGCTCCTCTAATAGAGGCCTGGTCTGTTTGGTTACTAGAATTTTTTT
>NW_005325719.1:0-1704 GCF_000412655.1 Myotis brandtii | reverse complement strand
CGCTCCATCCACTGAGCCAAACCGGTTAGGGCATCATACATTTTCTTATTCATTCCCCAAGCATCCTTGTAAAGTAATCATTATCATTTCCATTCTAAACCGGAAACCCAGGTTCAAAGAATCTTATTAAGCTGCCTAAAGTAACTCATAAAAGAGAAATAAGAATGTGAACCAACATCTATTATCATGGAAGCTCAATGGCACATGACTTGAAATCTTCAAAGAACAGCAAGCCAGAATGGTTTGAGTACATTTTACACTATTATTTACAAAACTGGGCCACATATTGTCATGATTTGTAACAACTACCTGTGAGAATTTGTGAATTTTTTTTAGGGATGTAGGACAGTGTGTATCGGCTCTTTAATACCCTATAACATTCATGGGAGCTGATCTTCACATGTTCTAGAGCCCTAAGAGCAAATATGGAAGAAATATTTTACCTGACAAAATTGTAAACACCCACATACAAATGATTTAACTAACAATATATTCTCTTACATTATTATACTTATTGAGAATTAAATAATTGAACACCATTTAAACCAGTGAAGGTGCCTTCTACATCTGACTTGGTATGCTAGTGCAACCCATTTAGGATTCATATGCCAAGTAGAATGTGAAGAGCCCACGTTTTTCTGGGCAGGGAGGCATGGTAAGCCCCCAAGAACTCTTCCTTTGTGCTAATCACAATCTCTCAATGCTACCTCTACCTGATTTTCAAAATATCCTTCTCCATAGCTTTGATGTGTGGAGATGTTGCCAGCATTTGATTTCTTGGTTCTTACATGAGTGCAACCTACACAGGAACACCTACCCTGGTTCCAGCATAATAGGTTGCAATACTGACAACATATTCTTGATCACTGCATTGCTCTCTAACGCAATACTGGCAACCACTGGATGCCCACTTTCTGGCCCCCACTCCCAAAAATTGTGTACGAAGCAGATTTAAAGAACATTTACATTTAGCTAGTTCAGCTATTTCTAGGATTTGTAATTAGTTTCCATTTCCTATTCCCAGAAAATAACTGCACTGGCTAAAACATCTTGTCTCCTTGGTCTGATTATTTCATCGACACTCCTGGCCATTACTTCTGAAATATTGTACACGTGCCCATAGACTACTAATTATTGGTGCCAACAGGAAATAGCAAAACCACCCCACCGATGCGCATTCACTTACACACTTTACAGTTTGGGCAGAAAGAGATGGACTTTATCTGTGATCCTTGCAACAGAGTTTGCCTGGACCCCCCACTTTCTGCTTGGCAGTCAGGAGCTTCTCTGGGTTCTTGTGACCATTCAAAGCCCACAAACCCCACTAAGTCCAGGGAAGGGCAGAGCCCAGGAATGCCGTTTGAAAACCACACAAAGAGGCCACTGTGTGCCTCTGAAAAAGCAAACCTGTCAGGTAATCATTAAGCAGACAGTTTTAGGAAAAGGAAGGATGCATTCTAAATGGTATTTCTATGTCAGAGTTATCGTTTGATAAATGAATGTTTAATGATTATTGAGATAAGCAATGGTAAATTTTCCTCACCTTTGGGCAGATACACAAAAGCATTATCTTGAACCATGATTTATTCCTGTATCAATATTATAAAATTGTGTCTGGTTTCTGGAGAGATTTAAAGAACTGAGCAGCTGACAAGTGACACTGGAAGGTTAAGCTCATCACCTCAGCCTGGCCTCCTCCCAATA
>NW_005325718.1:0-1704 GCF_000412655.1 Myotis brandtii | reverse complement strand
GGGAGGGGCACTCACGAGAATCAAACTTCCAAGCGATGGTGATCCCGCCAATTTCAGAGTCACTGAATCTCAGCAGGAAGGTCCCATCGGGCTTGTTAATGAGTAGATCATGGGCCTGTTGCTTATTCACGAAACCCAAAATAGCCCTGGATCACAAAGGTCAAAGGAGCAGAAGCAGAGAGTGATTTTTTTTTTTAAACCGTAGAAAGACAACCTTCTTACTTTACGGCAGACGTAAGAAATGATGATTCTCACCCGTCATTCCAGTGAGGCTTGAGATGTTTCTTTAACACTTCCATCACACCATCAAACCACTGCCAGAAAGTGTAATTCCGTCCTGGTAAATTCTCCTGATTGGAGACACAACAATGAACACAAGAAGGCAGAGGTAACACTCGGAACAGTACCTGTATCTACTTTAACTGGAAAAACCAAACGGAAAATAAACACCGACACTGTCAGAACCATACAAATATAAAGACCTGCCTGAGTTTTCCCAAATAAATGGTCCTGCAACAACAACAACAACAAAAAACAAGATAGAGGAGAAAAGAAGGAAACAGGGCAAAAAAAGCACAGAGCGACTCCCACCCCCTGCTACGAACACCTGCCCCCTGGGCTGACCGGTCCTTTGCTGGTTTTGATGTGGGCTCTGGGACCAGCAGCAGCAGCACCACCACCACCCAAGAGCTCCTGAGAAATGCAAACTTTCAGGCCTCATCCCAGAGCCACCGAATCAGCGTCGGCATCTTAGCCAGATGCCCAGGGGGCTTGTAAATTTGAACTGGATTAGATCACAAGGCCACAGAGATTGCTCCAGCAGACAGCAGCCGCCAAGAATGATCAGCAAAATGCAGTTATCAGATTCTAGTGAAAGTCCTGCTTCCCCTATCAAAACACCTCTGACTGCCAGCCAACACGTTGGCCAACTGGTTAACACACAACCACTTAAAAAGATTTACACTCAGAGACTATGAGATCTCTGAATGAGGGTACTTAAAACCCCGGGGTGGAGGCGGGGGTGATGGTGTAAAAAGAAAAATGTTAAATTTCAAATCAAAGATGTGACAGGGGACATCTGAACGAGCAGATGCTAGAGGAAGAGGGCCCTCCATCAGCATCCGCTTGGGTGGGCTGAGGGTCCGCGGGAGCCTGACTTCGCATCACACATCAGGGGACATCGGAGTCAACGGGACTGAGCCATGACGTTCTGATCATCGCCAAAGCTGTACTCCGCCCGGCTCTGCTTCCTTTATAAAATGCACCAGCTTCACACAAAGCCCAATTTACTTAAATATGCAAAGATGTGATTTTCTACATAAAAAATATGTCGTTGTCTATTCAGGAGCTTCCTGTTGCTTCAGGCGCATTTTATTAGAGACAGGAAGCCCGAGGGCCGGGGAAGGGAAGCTCCTGCAGGCGTCTGGTTGGAAGGGACTGATCTCCCTCCCAGCAGCTGGAGGAGGGGGGGCGGGGGGCGGTGGCCCTCACCCTGTTGAACTGGGACCAGGACACGGACATGCTGTTGTAGTCCTCGAGGTGGCTGCTGCTGCTGTTGAACAGCTTCTGCGCCAGGAACACGAGGTTTTCCTTGGTCAGGCCCCGGTTGCTCTGCACTTCGGCCTTGAATTTCATGTTGAGCGCTTCACACAGCTGCGGCCACAGCACTTTGTCAGGCACGGCAAAGGGCACCCTGCCCTGAGG
>NW_005325717.1:0-1704 GCF_000412655.1 Myotis brandtii | reverse complement strand
CAGGTATGCAGCACCAGGCAAGCCCCGGAATAGGTATGTGCTCATTGAGGTTAGTAGCTGTTGTTATTGTTACCCTTATTGTCTTTCTTGCTTGGTCCCCAGGGTCCCTTGCCCATCTGGCTTTTCCTTTGTCCCCATCAGCCTGATGACCCAGCCCCCTTGTTTCTCCTCCCCTGCCCCTCTTCAAGCTATTTGATGTCTGTTGGGTTTTCTTTACCTGCAGTGGTATCTAAAAAATAAACTTGGAGTTCCTTTCTCACACTATGCTGGTCCCCCAGGGATAAGCCATAAGGCCCTCTCACTCTAAGGATTTGCCTGACCACCTATCCCAGGGCACAGAAAGTGCTAGAAAGGGTTTCAGGCAGAGGTATGGAGCTGAGGGTGGCTCCCAAGACCTTCTCTGTGGTGGCCCCAGCACCTGCCTTTGCACGTGGCTCTAATGGCCAACTGCTCTAGGACTTGTGTCATCTCACTAATGAGAACGTTCATCTCTTCCTGATAATTTTTAAGTTGAACTGTGAACAGAGGCACATCAAGTTCTCCAAAGACAGAATGTATGCAAATATTTATGCGATGATGGTTCACATAGTAAATGTCGGGGTTCTATATCCCTGAAACTTTATTTAAGTCTTTTGACTCTTCTTCTGGAGAAGATGATCCAAGTTTTGATGAGTCTTGATGTGTCTAGAATGGAATGAAGAAGCATATGAGATGGATGTGAGTAAAAAACTACCTCTCCAAGTACCCTTGAATCTGAAAAAGCAAAGATTCCATGGTTGCTCTTCAGCAAATTCTACTGGAATATAATTGGTTATCAATATGGTAAAAGGTTCAATCCCAACCTCACACCATGTGCATGAAAATCAGTTTTAATGGATTAAAGACATAAATATGAAGAGAAAAATCTTTAGACTATTAGAAAAAAGTGTGATTGTCTCCATGACTTTAAGGAAGGATTTTATAAAACAGACACAAATAGTACAAACCATTAGGAAAAAATACTTGATTAAAAACATTAAAATGAAAAGATAATTTATAAATTGAGAGATTAGAATCCCATATTATATGTATGAGATATTCTCTGGAGATTCAGAAGAAATGCCAAGTGGAGATGCAGGACCAGTGTGAGGCATCTGTATACCTAGGAGCACCTGAGGCTGCCTGAATCCAGGAGACATTCATGGGCGGAGTCTCTCCTCAGCATCTTCTAAGGGAACAGTCCCCCTGACATCTGGATTGCAGACTCCTGGCCTCCACGACTGTGGAGAACACACTTCTTTTTGTGAGCCATTGGTTGTGGTGCTTTTGCAGCCCCAGGTGCACACTAAATGCTCAACCACTCATCTTGAAGGCCCCCATTGGCTTGGAATCACCAACAGTACCTTCCTACCCAAAGGGCTGGTGAGAGTCAAGTTTAGTGGTTAAGAGCTGAGCTTCTGACATCGGTCTGTCTTCCGCTGAATCCCTAATTTGTCTCTTTTTAACTATTGTACCAGTGCCTCAGTTTCCAGACCTATTTAACAGAGAGGTGCTTCCACCCAAAAGGCCCCAGGGAGGCATACATCACATGTAAAAGCACCTATCCAAAGCCTGGCACCAGTGAGTAGTCATGGAATACGGCCCTCAGCACTGAGCCCGCCTACCTTCCAGTCTTTCTCACATGGCTTAGTGGTTGAGCATCAACTTATGAACCAGGAAGTCACG
>NW_005325716.1:0-1704 GCF_000412655.1 Myotis brandtii | reverse complement strand
TCGGAGGGCCCATGCTCTAACTACTGAGCAAAACTGGCCAGGGCTGGAGTTTTCAGCACTTAAATCAGAGACTATATCTCATTTATAAGGTTAATTCCAATGCCCATTGCATTTGATCTACGGAATGCTTGTCTGCTAAGTACTCTGTGGAGCACTCCAGAAGACCCATAGTTCAAGAGAACATCATCTCTTACCTAAACATATCCAAAAGTGTTATGGGAAATATCAAACAAGGGCAAACCTGATATACCATAACTGTGACCGAGTAAGGTTATAACAGAAATAAAATATTAGGACAGAGAGTCAAATCAACTTGAGAAATCAGGAGGACATAATAAAGAAGGTAAAAATCTTAGGATCGACCATGTGTAGAATTTTGAATAGGATTATGTGTATGATTTTGACAGAAAGCAATGTAAACAGTGTGGAGATGAGAACAGAAGAATTTCTAGTGAAAGAGAACAGAATGAGGAAAAGGGAAGAGGTGGGCAAGTGTGAAGTCCATTAAGGAAATGGTTTCATAGCATTTAAGAAGCAATTATAGGGAGAAGAGGGTGATGAAGGTAGAAAGCTGGTGGGGTGAGTTCACAGAGGCTTTTTGAATGCCCAGTGGATGCGACTGGATTCCATGAAGGGTTCTGAGCTGAGGAGTATGTAATTTTATATTTGTGCTTTAAAAAAAGATCAATCTGCCTAATTAATTATCTTAAAGCTTTTAAAATACATTTTTATATAATCTGAATTACATTATATGATTACTACAAGTAAGTAAGGCTTCCTGATGCTAAAATCCTTTTCATTATGTGGTCAATGAATTCATCAAACAATAGATCACTAAGGACCAGAAATTACTGTACTCAGGAGACAATATTTTATTGGCTTAGCAGAGAAGAAAATAGATACAGGTGAAGACATACAATGGCTGTGGTAGTCCCCCTAAAAAACTGGACTAAAAGACTTGGCTATTTTTTTTTGGGGGGGTGGGGGTAGCAAAAGGAAAAGGAGGTAAAGAAAATGTCCTTCACTTAACGTGATTTTCTTCACTTCTATATGTATAGGTCCAAGTTACTGATTTCATAGTCACGTTGATGTCTCCATTATTGCTTTTGATGAACAGATGCAATATTGTGGGTGAGAAAACCCTCAGAAAAATAATTTTCATAATGTGATATCACTTTAGGCATAACATCTTTGCTCAGGCCAGCTCTTACCATGATGGTCAGGCTTATACTGGACTCATTTATATATTGCCTTAGCAAGCCACATTTGTCCCTTACTACTGCCCAAATGAGAGTACTTTTAAGATCTACACCATGTTATTTTTTTACTTTTTAAAAAAATTTCACTGTATTTATCAATAAAGTTATCAATAAAGCAATAGGACATATAACACATATTTAAAAACCCTAAAGCAAGTCTATGTTTAAAGTATTGGATATACTTATATCTTTTATCTTAAGTTTAATCCTACAGCTGCATGTGAGTTTGTATGTATATAAATATCCCGGTGAGAAGTGAAGAATACTGAAGAATACAGATATCCATGAGGATATTTAAAACAAGATATATTATTCAGAATCTAACCACACAACTCAACATTTGCCTTTGCCAGTAGCAGACAGCGGTATTACATGAAACTCTATGGTGAGGTTCCATGCTTCACATACTGATGCTCTACTCATTCAGCTAGAGCAGTGGTTCTCA
>NW_005325715.1:0-1704 GCF_000412655.1 Myotis brandtii | reverse complement strand
GCCTTTTACTATTAAGGTTAACACTAGGATTCAGAATTGATATAAGAAAATAAAATAGATATTGTCTCTAACGTTAATGGTTTATAATCAAATGGAGCATTTAGGTTGAAATGTACCAAATTTGCTTATAGAGAACAAATATTTGGTGCTGTAATAAGATATGTAGGCACAGTATTGAGAAAACAGCAAGTTTTTTGCCTCAGGTAGTCAAGGTGACTTATATGGAGAAGGTGACCTCTGAGGTGGGTTCACAAAGGTTAGCAGGCTATTTCCAGGTGGAGAAAATTAAGATGCCTAGTTTTGAGTAGTAAGAAACTGTGTGGTAAATTGCAGAGTTTTAAAATTAGATGGTGTGTTAGAAAAATTATCATGGAACTGTATAATATGTAAGAAATGGGATGGGAGATGAGGAAAGAAGAATGGTAGGTTGGGTATGGGCAGATGGTGAAGGACAATGCATGCCAGCCTAAGTCCTGTGCATTTTATTTCAGGACATTTTAAAGCAGTTTGAACAAGAGAATGCCTTTGTCTGAACTGAGCTGTATAAACGTATCTGATTATAGTGGTGAGACTGTTAGATGAGAGCTGCTGAGAGCAAAACTAAGAAGTTAGATATGAGGAGGAATTTTATTTGAAAATGAATAAATACCCAAAGTGATCTTGACCTATAATGAAATGAATTGGCAGAACCTTTTCTGTTAAATCAGAGTAACATTAAAGTTAAGTGACTGTTCTGCCCTCACATCATCTGTCTCGCCTAAAAGGCACATTTTGTATCCTTCTCTTTCAATCATATGCACATTGAAAACAAAATTGGCCCCTCAATATGTATTAGAGAACCAAGCTGCATTATTATTAGTTGATCCTGCTGCCTGGTTTCTGTCAATTCCCTGAGAGCAGGGAACACAATACATGCAACCTTTGTCCTGGGGAGGTTGTTCTCATAGTGAGCAGAGTGGGTGACTAATGCGAACTCTGGGCTACTTTAGTTTGTGATTATCCCTGGTCAAATCCAACTCAATGTACCTGCATCTGTAATTTTGTGAACTGCTTCAACATGAAAACTCATATTTAATTCAATGTTATTGATGTCTAAAGTGTTTATAACTTTTAAAAAAGCAACATGAAAAGAATACAAATTATTGAAAGAAATTTGCAGGAAGGGGGCCAATCTTTTAAGTATTAGAATAGTGGGGCAGTATTATTGGATACCATACGAAAATAACATTTTTGAAAATATTTTTAGAAGTTTGATCGACTCCTCAATTCACTTGAGTATTTAAAAGCAGGGAGGAAATGGTAATTAACATTTATCTACAACTAAAGATGGTTCATGCACTATGTGAAATGCTGTGCATCAATGAAAACTTTCAACCCTCATAACTACTTCATAAGCTAGATATAATTAATATACCTACTTTACAGTTGCAGAAATTGAAGCAGATAGAGGCTTTATTATTGTTGAAAATCACAAAGTTGATAAATGGAGACTCAGCTAAAACAAAATCTCTCTACTGTTGAACACTGGATTCTTTTTTTATGTGTTTTTATTTTATTTTAATTTTTTAGAGAGAGAGGAAGGGAGAGGGATAGCAACACTGATGAGAAAGAAACATCGATAGGCTGCCTCCTGCATGCTCAACACCCCTCCCCCCCTTCGGGGATGGGGCCCACAACCCAGGCAGGAGATCTGAATATCTACTG
>NW_005325714.1:0-1704 GCF_000412655.1 Myotis brandtii | reverse complement strand
AGAGGCAGAAAACAGAGAGGGGGAGATGAAGAAAGAGAGGGAGCGAATGGAGAGGTGGCAGGTAGAGACAGAGAGAAGCCGCTTTCCTCTGCCAACAGGAGCTGGGGGAGAGGAGGAGAGGGGGTCGGTCCCAGGCAGAGAAGAGTGTCCATGGCAGGGAAGAGAATGAGAGAGAAGCTGGTGTTGCCACCCTCAGGCTGGCTCAGCCAGGGGGAGGGGCTGCCCAAGGCTGGCTCAGATGGGGGTGCCTTGACCTTCCAGGGCCCCAGGGCCTGTCCAAAGAGAAAGGGCTCAGAAAGGAGAGAAGCAGAGCAAAGTCAGAAGAGAGAACAGAGGTGGCATCACCCCTGAGGTTTGTCTGCATCCTAGGCCAAGTGCAAGGACAGGAGCACTGAGGAGCGACCCAGGTGTGCAGGAGAGGAGAAAGCGGTACAAAGTCAGAAAATGAAAGAGAAAAGCAGAACAGAGAAGAGACCCATGGAGGGGAATGAGAGGGGAGAAACTGCTGTGCGGATTTTATTTCAAAGTCAGCACTTGGTATTGAAGCAGATATTCGAAGTAGTGGGGGAGAGGCCCAGAAATACTAGCGAGTTTGAGGCTGATGCTATTGGGGTAACACTGATGTCACAAAAAGAAATGAGAAATTTGGAAGGGAACGTGATTTGAGGTAGGAATGAAGCTAACCTTCATTGAGCACCTAATGTGTGCCACACTGGACACTGGGAAGTGTATACACTCTTTAAAACAACTCGAAGAAGTAAGCCTATGTCTTGTAATTTGCATTTGCCAATATTAAGTAGTAGGTGACCAAGGTGTATTGGAAACTCAGGCCTTCTAGATTCTGCAGCACTGGCTGTGTGTTTTGGTTTTGGACGTGGGAGTTTGGAGTTTGAGATGAGGGGAGATATCCACCACGATGAGAGAGTTGAAAGCATAGAGCTGGGATGAAAGTTGGGACTAGCAATACCAACGTGGAGAGTATTATGGTGAAACTCTAAACTCTTCAGTGGAAAAAGAGAGAGGAGTGCAGAGGGCGAGGAAAAGAATCTGAGGGCCTCCTGTCTCACAATGGAAAGAAGAAAGGAGTGGTGAGTGAGGGAGAGATAAGACTCAGGCAGAGAGTGGGGACAAGCCAGCTGCAGACAGAGACCACGGGGAGGACTCAGAGGCTCTCTGACCCAACACGTTTTAACTGGTCATGAGCAGGTCACGACTCATTTGTGAGTCATGAGATCAATTTAGTGGGGTTTTGCTTTTAATGAAAAATAACAGAATCAAGTAGAAAATTTTGTAATAAGTACTATTTTGTAGAAAATTATAGTAAATACTATTTCTTGAAATTTCTATTTTGTTTTTGTTATTGCTGTTATTTTTCTTTGTAATTCTCACCTGAGGATGTATTTTTAGTGATTTGAGACAGAAAGGAAGGAAACGAGAAGGGGGGGTTTGGGGGAAGAGAAAGAGAAAGAGAGAAAAATCGACGTGAGAAAGAAACGTCAATTGCTTCCCATACGTGCCCTGACTAGGGTCGGAACCCACAACCTGAGTGTGTGCCCTGACTAGGAATCTAACTGTCACCTTCTGGTGTCCCGGACGACACTCCAACCAACTGAGCCACACCAGCCGGGTTGAAACTTCTGGGGTTGTTTTGTTTTGTTGTGTTTTTTAATCATCACCTGAGGATATTTTTCCATTGGTTTTTAG
>NW_005325713.1:0-1704 GCF_000412655.1 Myotis brandtii | reverse complement strand
CGACGCTCTATCCACTGAGCCAAACCGGCTAGGCCTCGTTGCCAGAATTTGAGGTGATTATTTTCCATCCCGTTCTTCTTTCCACTTTGGTCTACAGAGAATCCCCATTCCCCTCTTGCCAGTGTTGATACAAGTCCTACCATAGCTAGATTAGGGGAATGAAAAGGATAGGAGAGGGAAGGGAAAAGGTATTATCTTGTTCCCACCTCAGATATCCACCTTTCCTGTATTTCCCCTCCCGCTGCAGGCCTGGAGACACATTGGTGGCTGAAGTGTCAACACCTGCTGCCCATCTCTCTCTCCCCACCCTACAGAAACCCTTGGTTAGGAAATAAAGCCAAGACTTACAACCCCAGGGGGCTGTACACTCCCTTACAATCCTGCTATGCTCCTTCCTCTGGGGCCCTGTCCCCAGCAGTCACCTCCACTTTCTTCCTCCCCTGTGCCCTAAGGAGCCAATGACTTAGAGTTCCCTAGTCCCTAGTCTGCCACCTGTCCTGTGGGGGAGGGGTTGTCCCTTTCTAACTTTTGAAGTTATTAACTGAATGGATTTCACAGCTAGGCTTGGGTTGATGTATAGAGTACAATAAATGCTGTACCCCAGGCACAAAGTGGGCGTAAGGGGTTTCTGTGGGCTGGGCTGGATGTCCCCACACAGACCTATTGTTTCTGTGTCTTCTGAGTGACTTACAGATAAACGTTTGAACACAACCCATCTGTAAATAGATGACAGCCCACCCTCATTTTCTTTTCATTGTAAATGTGTCTGTAGAGCAGACAGCCTTTCTCTGATTTACCCAGGGAAGGGAGCAGATGGATGGCAGCGCTGAGATGATCTTGACTGTAAGCAATAGACAGGCACTGTCAGGCGTCTTTGCTCTCTCTCCATCTGTTTCCATAGAGGCTGCTGATCAGAAGTCTCCAGCCACAGAGCGATACGGGCTTGTTCTTCAGAGGGAAAGGTCTGCTGAGCCTTCTGGCCAGATGACTTGATGCTCATTATAGGACCTCCAGGAGCTGAGGTGGGAGGGGGATAAACACCAACCAGAGTGACTCCATCATGGAAATGCTTACCTGAATCCCACCTGGCTCTCCTTCCGTCCCCAGCCCCTGGGTGTTACTGTGGGCGGAAAGGGAGGGAATAGACCCCTCCAACCTTGCAGAGCTCTAGTTCTCTTTGGCATGTGAGATATGATTCTGAGAGGTGACTTCATCTGGAGGGTTTTGTAGGGGGAATACTGATGGCAGAGAACAGAGCCAAGAGGAAATTAAATTGCAGGAGGAGGTAATTAGGTTAAGCACTACTTGAAACTTCATAGCTTGTTAAATGTAGGAATAGATGGGCAATGGGAGACAGTGAGACTTATGGTTTGAGATTTTTAAAGACTTGAATATTAAGTGGTCTATTCATTCATTGGACTTGCCCCATGTAACAGGCATTGTCAGACCTGGGAATGGACAAAGTTATACGCAGTCCCGGCCCCTCACAAGCCCCACAGCCCAGTGGGAGGGATGCTCATGTACACAGGCAATGAAAGCACAGAGTCATACCTTAAACAAGTGGTACAAGGGAGAAAGAATTAGCCATAAGGTTGCATGGTCAGAAATGATCTAAGGGTTTATAGTTTACCCTGTAGGGCAAAATGTTAAACATAGAGTTAGTATGTGACCCAACAACTCTACTCAAGAGAAATGAGGACATAT
>NW_005325712.1:0-1703 GCF_000412655.1 Myotis brandtii | reverse complement strand
TCAAATGATAAAGGAGTAAATAAGAAGGCATAGGCCAGAAAAAGGACAGTTCCGAGAAAGATTGGATTAGTGAGCTGAGCTTTAGAACACTTAGGTTTGGCTAAGAAACATGAAGAAAGTAAATTGGATATCAGACAAGAAGTGTCAGATTAGGTAAAGGTTATAAGGAGTTCTATGTGACAGTGTTTCTCACATGTTAATGTGTGTGTGAGTTACCTGAGATTCCATGAAGATCATGATTAGAAAATTTGGGGGAAGAGCCTGATATTATGCATTTCTAATAAACTCATAGATGGCAATGCTGATCTTTCAATAGAAAGATTACATACCATACAAGAAACATAGATTTTATCTAGCATACCTTATAAGCGCTACAAGAGATAAGTATGATTGGATTTGTATTTCAAAAAAGTAATTTTTGCCTCACTGTGGAAGAGGACTTTCCTAACTTCCATACATAAATGTGTAAGACCGAATAAGATATATCGGGTTTTGAAAATATTCATTATAAAAAGAAACATTAGGTACTATTATCTGGACATTAGGTACTCATTCTTCCTTGATGTTGAATTGTTTTAAACATACTCTGAAAAACAAATAAGTACTCAATGATTCTAACTGAAATTTCATATACTAAATTGATTCACACACTTCTGTGATTTTTTTTTTAGTTGTCAAGAAGCATGATCGAACGATTTTTCTGTGTTGATAGAGGTCTACTGTTTATTTTCCATATGGGACAAATTTAGGCTTATGAAGGAAAAGATGACTGTTGTGCCTGCCAAATGGGTTAGCCACAGCAAGCAGAGACTTAATCACTCAGCAGGGTCTCCATCCAATAACTGTCTGCCGTGTCTGTATGTCCTGCACTTCAAAGAAGCCAAATTTGAACAAGGGCTCTTGAGATTCATAATCAGCCACTCTTCCAGCCTTTACAAAGATATGCTCTATTTGGTCCAAAAGCATAGCAGAGACATAGTTGTAACAGGATTCCCCAAAGGGTGGGGAGTCAAAGGACTATGTATTAATTGTTATTGTTAAGCATGTAAGGCCTCTCATTAAGACCTAAAAGGGACTTTGGAAATACATTACTGCTACCATTTACAAATCGGTCACTTGAAGTACACATGGAAATATTTGCTGCAAATCACAGATTTTAACATGGGAGGTTAGGTATAAAAGGCTATTCTTTACCCGTCTGAGAATCTAACTTCCTTGAGGATAGATAGGGCTGTCATGCCATCATTCTATATCCAGTGAAATACCCTTCAGGAATTGAAATAACATTCTCAGATGAAGGACAACTAAGGTAATTTGTAGCTATTGCACAAAGGAAAATCTTTAGATAGTAGGGAACTGGTACCGGAAGGACATTTGGAAAATGAGAAACGAAGAGCAATAGAATAAAAATGAAATTAAATAAATGTAATAAACTGTTTTCCTTTTGAGTTCTTTAAAATACATTTGACAGTTGAAAGCAAAATATATAGGTTTATCTGCAATGGTTTTCCAGATATGTAGGTGTAACATATAAAATAATTAAAGCATTATGAAGAGAAATTAAGGAAATTTACTTGGTGCTAAGTATCTACATACCAATTGAAATGGTACCATTTTGATTCTAAATAGATTGTGAAAGTTCAGTATGCCTTTTGTAATCCCTGGAGAAACCAATAAATAAGGAGGCAAATAGATGGGGGATA
>NW_005325711.1:0-1702 GCF_000412655.1 Myotis brandtii | reverse complement strand
TGTAGATTTCCTAGCTTTGTCCACTGAAAAGAGCAAGAAGCAGTGACATCTCAGTAGCAATGAGCACACCTAGTGCTCTGATCTTGGTCTCTAATGCCATTCTTCAATAGAAGGAACCAGGGCTCCTTAGAGAAATGGCCGATTCCAGGGCTGAGGCAAGTAGGTACAAGATGAACCTGGAATATCTTGTTATTCCAGAAAGTAATAAAATGCTAAAAACAACAACAACAAAAACCAACAATAATGGAGTATATCACTAAGATGCAGGGGCCAGTTTAAAGGGATTCTCAGTGGTCAACTGAGAGCTAATTTGACCACTAAAATTAAAGACAATAATGAATTATAAAACAGTAAAGAAAAAAGAACCCATGAGTCCATCCTGACACTAAAGAGATGAATAGAGAAATCGATGGTGAATACGGGAGGACTCTTGCTTGTAATGGAATGCCAAGTCCCTACTGGTAAATGTGGAAGGAGTCCGAAAGTTGGCAGGTCATCATTTTGCAACCATCACAGTAAAATTGCTTTGGAAAGAATCATCAGTAGATGCTAACTCCAAGAGAAAAGTTTTGACGACAAACAGAATATTTGCTTGATTCTAAAACATCTCCTCTTAATGACAATTACACAGAATGGAGAAATTGAAAGCCCTTTGGATGGAGATAGAGTTAATATCACAAGGACATCAATGTACCTCCAGATGGGAAACTGATAAGGACACAGTGCCACTTGTGTATCATCCCTGAATCTAATCAATAAGGAATATCAGACAACCCTAAATGAGCAACATTCTATTCAATAAAAAGTGGGAGGAGACTATTAGTCAGAAACATCAATGTTTTAAAAGCCAAAGAAAGGCTGAGGAACTGTTTCACACTGCTGAGCCTAGAGACAACATGACTAAAAATACTATGTGGTCCTAGACTGGAGGGGGAAAATGCTATCATGGACAGTTTTGCGATAATTGACAAAATTGGAATTAGAGTAGAAAAGTGAAATACATGTTAATTTTACTGAAACTGGTAACTATAGGAGAGAATATTATATTCTTAGGAAATATTCACTGAGGTATTTATGAGTAAATGGTCATGATTTATGTAACTTCCTTTCAATTGGTTCAGAAAATCAAGTACTGTATACACACATATTTATACGTATTTTTTTTAAAAGAGCAAGAATGAGAAAACAAATGATAAAGGAAACAGGGCAAAATATTAACAGTAGGCGAATCTGGATAAAGCAGATATGGGTGTACTTTATACTAGGCTTACAACTTCAAGTTTGAAATTATTTCAGGAAAAAGAAAATCATTGAAGAACTAGCAGCATGAACTCTCTCAAATGTGCTATGGACCAAATTGTAACACTTAAGACGTCACCAGTTCACAACTCATATTCTAACCAATGTAACACTGTCAGCTTTATTTTTAATACAGTGAGTATACATTAATGACATAAGATGTTTGTTTTATAAATGGCAATCACACCTGACATTTTCATAGTAAAAGGGTTCCATCTACTGAAAACAGGTTGCAAACGCCTGGCTGACAAGGTAATAATCCAAAGCCCTCCTGACCCATCTCCAGCTTAACTCCGAGCCTCACATATGTCTCGCAGCTTCTGGGGCCTTCCCTCCAGCCATTCTCACAGTTCCTGCTCCCCCACCCGCTTCTGTTGCATTCCGGTGGGGCTTTGTGCATAGT
>NW_005325710.1:0-1702 GCF_000412655.1 Myotis brandtii | reverse complement strand
GAGAGAGAGAGAGAGAGAGAGAGAGAGAAGAAATGGATAACTCACTTTTTTCTCTCTTTTGCCCTACCTCTTCCCAACTCTGGGAATGGAAAGCCTTAAGTGAACTGCTAAACCAGCCCTCATCTTTAACCCCCTCCCTAGCCTACCATGTCTTTATTCACTTCAATGCATCCTCCTATCCATACATAAACCATGTAATGATCCTGTGAAAATTTGGAACTTCATGAGACCTGGGAGCCTGTGGCCATCAACTCAGAGCTCTGATTAGAAGCAGCTCTTCCTTGAAAAATCACGCCAGCCTTGTTTTAGTTTACCGTTGGTTCAGGCTGATGATGGGCAAACACCTCAGCCGTGTCTGCTGAATATGAATGAATCATGCCACAACAGAACGACAATGTCTAGTGACAAGCTGTCAATTTTCCCAGGAGAAGCATCAGAGTTATGTGGACACTTTGTTAAAATGCATTTGAGTCAAATGCACATCTAACCTTTCCTCTCTAGTCTCTCACAAATTCTACTGGACCTCTCGTGCAGTCTGAGCTTTCTGCTGCTGCCTGGCTACATCTGAGCATGGTCTGTCTTGACCTTCTCTGAACTCCAGCACTTAAAGCACTTAAAGTTTGGACCTCTTATTCCCCTTTGCCTTTTTCACCCATCTCTCCACCCCCTTCCCCAGTGGCAACTATCAGATTGCTCTCTGTATCTATGAGTCTATTTCTGTTTTGCTCGTTCATTTGTGTTTTTTGTGTTTTTTAGAATCTCTATATATGTGAAATAATATGGCATTTGTCTTTCTCTGACTTATTTCACTTAACATAATATTCTCTAGAATATAGGTTTTTTTAAAGTAGTTGAATTCAGCAAGGCAATTATTTTATTGTTCAGTAAGACTTACTATTTGGAGTGAGTTTTTTATATGTGATATTTTATATTTTTAATATTTGAAGCTTTTAAAAATTCCTTTCTTACCATTCTTTGTTCTCCCAAAATGACAATTCTCTTACACTACTGTGAGACTGGCTCCACCATCAATGCAAATTCCAAACTCAGAAGTTCATCTCAACCTTCCCCTCTGTATTCCTCAGTGTCTTTTCCTCTCAGATCAGTCAGAAGACCTCCTCCAGACATCCTCCCAGACCATTTACTCTCCTGGAACCTGGAAGGCCCATTTAGAGAGCACTTTGCAACTGCTTGTGACACTAACTCTTTCAACCCAGAAAGGGGACATTGAGATGGCCTCAACCTTCTTAGGTCTCAGTATGAGCCCTTTCATCTACTGCAATCTCTATTCAAATGCAGTTTTTATATGAATTTGTACCTTTTCTTCCAACTTTTAAAAAACTTACCTTGCTAGATCATCTATGACACACACAGATTATTCCCTAACCGGAGGGTTAGGAACTCTGGAAACTTCTGACTCCAGCACAAACTAGCCTTGGGTGGGTCCTGTGCCCTGAAAGGTGTTCTCACCTTAACAGCCTCAGTAGGTCCCTCTGGAGATTAAGAGGGGTTGTTGGAGTAACTGATCACCAGGCTTATTTCTGCTCTGTGGTGCCATTAGTTTAGTAAATGTCTACCTCCCTGAAACATGATTCTTTGAATTCAGTTGAGGCAAATTACAATGAGAACTTTCCTTTCCTCTTTGCACACATGCTCTAGCATTAAATTAGGACAAATAAGAAGCAAAGCTTCCTAAAAACAT
>NW_005325709.1:0-1702 GCF_000412655.1 Myotis brandtii | reverse complement strand
GTTGTTTTTCCAGACGTTCACACTCCTTGTTGACTTAATCATTGTAGTTAAAATGTAATGAGGAGTGATGACTGTTTTTACCTCCTGACTTCTGTGACTTACTGCTTCACTTGGGTGATCACCATCGCCTCACAACGTTCCCATTGCTGAATTCTCTCTCTGATTCAACCCGGATGCTTTGGGAGAAACTCCTGGGCGCTCTTTGCAGGAAAGGTGCTCATCCGGTCAAGTTCCCTCGATCTGCAGACTTCCGCACGATCTCCCTGTTACTCTGTGAATGAGGAATCTGTCCGTGTGGTGCAGAGTTCCTGGACCCGATCCTTTTCCTCTGGAACATGGCGCGGCCTCTCAGCTGAGACATCAGTTGTGGAGGCGAAATCTGTAAAAGATGCATTTCTCCTCCTTTGAAAATAACTTGTCTTTGGAATTCAACTGACCAGTTACACTTGCTGGTCCCTGACCAGACACGCCCTCAGTCCCTGGTCGGGGTGCTTCTAACCCGCTCACTTTAGCTCTTTTCTCTGTTTGATGACTTCCGGCAGCCTTCCTCTGTGTTCACACTTTCTACCACGGATCTTCTTGTTCGTTTGTCCAGAGCCCATTGATCACTGGGTTGTGAGTTCACTTGCCTGTCAGGAAGGATAATCGATCACTGCAATGCATTGGGCTACCAGAAGCTCACCTTCTTTCTGCCACAAATGCATTCTCTGCCGGGGCCTCTCGCCAGCGTGCCGGGTCTGGTGGTGGGCCCAGGATGTCCACCCCCACACCTCCCCACCTGTGTGCCCCTCCTTTCAGCCTCCCTGCACCCCACTCTTCCCCTGCTCCCTGCCTCCATTTCTCCGTCTGTCTCTAGCCATGTTTCCCGTTGTGCAATTATTGCTAATTAATTCCAAGTCAGAGTGATGGATGGTTTCATTTGCTTCCTGGTCTCCCTTGCCTTGCCGGAGGCCGGGCAGAGTTCCAAGGTTCCCTGGGGCAGGTAGCTCTGGAAGGTCAGGTCTGCGGAGGCGGCGGGAGCGCAGCACCGGGCTTAGGGGACCAGCGTCTCCCAGCACAGCGTCCCTTTGATTGTTATCGTCCTTGAGCAACCCGGCTGAACCTTCCACTATAAAGCCTTTGCAGCAAAAGAAACTCAACTGGTTCCAGAAAGCTTGAGAAAGGTCTTTGCTGCAGCCTCTTAGCAGGAGGGGAAATCCTGTCTCACATTTCAGAGCAAAACTCATAGAAAACCCTCCTCACCCACCTTTTCCCGATGTCTCTCCTGTGGCCTGTCTCCCTCCCTCAGCTTCCCCCAGACTCCCCACTTGCCCTCCCTCTGGGACTGAGGCTCGGGCACCCTCTCTGGGGAGCCAGTTTAAGCTCTCTGGGTGCTTTTGATTCTCATCTATCATTTCTCTGCTTAGCAGTGTGCAGGCCCAGGAGCCCACAGCGTCCTTCTTGGAGAAGGAAGGGCGAAAGGAGGTTGTGAGTTCTTCTCCCCTAATGCTTTGTCTCTGTCAACAACAACATCAGGAACAATCTGCTAATCACCATCACCACCACCATCATAGCACCACAGCCACCACTGTCACCATCATCACCACCACCATTATCACAACCATCACCCTCACCACTGTCACCATCACCACCACCATCATAGCACCAGTCACCATTGTAACCATCACCATCACCCTCACCATCATAGCACCACAACCACCAC
>NW_005325708.1:0-1702 GCF_000412655.1 Myotis brandtii | reverse complement strand
CACTCTCTTCCTTCAATGTCCCTGCTCTTCCAGGTCCTAGAGGACCCTGTGGAATTCATTGAGGGTGAACGAGAGCTGCAGGCATTTGAGAACATCGAAGATGACAACAAACTCATCGGCTACTTCAAGAGCAAGGACTCAGAGCGTGGGTAACCCTCCGACTCCACGGTTCTCCTCCCTGGACTTCCCGCTCCCCCACACTTAACCCACTTCACGGCCCCTCTATCTCCTAACTCCTCGCCACAGTCAGCTCCATCACCTGCCCTGATCTCCGGCACTCTGGTGGTTCCCAGAGGGGCACCTCCAGCCTTCCACCTCCCCCATCACATGCTTTAGTCACTCTCAGAGAGTTAGAGAGGGGGGTCTCAGAACTAGGGGAGACAGACGGGAGAGGGCACCTTGCACAGCCTGCTCTCCCAGAGACTGACTCTGCGTCCCCTCCAGATTACAAGGCTTTTGAGGACGCCGCAGAGGAGTTCCATCCGTACATCCCCTTCTTCGCCACCTTCGACAGCAAGGTACTCCACCCCAGAACATATTGGGTCTCCCTCGTCCTCCTCAGCAGCCCTCCAATCCCTCTCCCAGAATCTATGGGGGCCTATTCCCTCCCTGCACACCACACTCCCACCTCTACCTCGGGGCTCCCCCACCCCAAAGATTTTAGATGATCTAACCCAGTCCTCTCATGTCCAATCAAAGCCCAGAGAAGTGAAGACACTTGTCCAATGTCACAATGGCAGTCTGACTCCCTTCCTCTTCCCTGCTCCCCCATCACACTGCTTCTCACCATAACCCTGCATCCCCTGCTCCACCCCCACCCCCAAAGGTGGCAAAGAAGCTGACCCTGAAGATGAATGAGGTTGACTTCTATGAAGCCTTTATGGACGAGCCTGTGACAATCCCAGACAAGCCCAACAGCAAAGAGGAGATTGTCAGCTTCGTGGAGGAGCACAAGAGGTAGGACAGGGGCAGAGCCCTGAGCAGGCGAGAGCACCTGCCTGTGACATGGGCGGGGGCGGGGGGCGGGGGATCTCAGACAACCAGGAGGCTTCTCTCACCTTGCGGTAACCCACTTCTCGATGCCAGTGCTCAAGATACGCTGACTCTTTTCCACAATCTTTTGCACCCTAACCAGCCCTGAGCCCTTACGCGTAGAAGGTTCTCCATAAATGTGTACTGTGCGTTGTGATGAGTGTTGAGTGCCTGGGGTCTGCCAGGAACTGAGAGGTGCTTTCTATCTGTATTCTTCTATTTAATCCTTTTAACACCCTCAAGTAAAGAGGTTCCACAGACAAAAAGTGTCAGAACTGAATTCCAACCCAGATCTGGCCTGTGCTCTTTCTCATACATTACCCTGTACCAGTCGTACTCAACAGGGTGGAGGGACTGGCGAGGTAGGGGGAGGCTTTTGCTCTCCAGGGGAGATTTGGCAGTGTCTGGAGAGAGTGGTTGGTTGGGGGCAATGCTGTTGGTATTTAGTGGGTAGAGGCCAGGGATGTTGCTAACCATCCTGCAGTGCACAGAACAGACCCCACAACAAAGAGTTACCTGGCCCCAGATGTCAATAGTGAGAAACCCTGCCCTACACTCAGACATCGCTCTCTGCTTTCATAGAACTTCACAGCTGGAAATACCCTTTCATCGGTGTAAACCACACTCACTCTCTCCCTCTAGATCAGGGGTCCTCAAACTACGGCCCGCG
>NW_005325707.1:0-1702 GCF_000412655.1 Myotis brandtii | reverse complement strand
TTTTTTTTTTAATATTCAAGATGGCCCCAGAGTCATTTGGATACTTAGTCCTTCATTCAACAAATATTAATTAAACCTCTCTAGAAGTCAAGCACTTCTTTGGGTGCTGAGGATATAGCAGTGAACAAAAGAAGACACTAATTCCTTCCTTCAAGGCATATACATGAAAGTGGGAGAAGACAGGCATTGCTCATAATAAGTAAGTAAAACATATTGCATATCATATTGTGATAAATGTCATGTGGAATGACAAGGAAAAGACAGGGAGTCTAGGAGTGGGAGTTGCGATATAAATTGGGTGCTTGGACAAGACCTCATGGAGAAGATGACATCTGAGTAAAGATGGAAGATAGCTGTGTGGGTATCTAGGGGAAGCATGGTCAAGGGCCAGGGTACAAAGGCTCTGAAGTGGGAGGGAACCTGGTTATGTTTGAATAACAAAAAGGAGGCTGTGGCTGGAGAAGAGTCAGGAAGAGAGGGCAAACGTAATAAGGGATGAAGTCAGAGAGGTAGTGTGGTCAGCTCATTCAGGGCCTTGAAGTCCAATGTAAGGTCCTTTGTCTTTTACTTAGAGTGAGACAGGAAGTAACTGGAGGATTTGGGGTGGAGGACTGACCTAATCTTTCTTCTAAAAGAATCCCTGTGGTTGCTTTAAGGGGAATAATCTGTAGGCAGGTAAAACAGGAAGCAGGGAAGTGGGTTAGGAGATCATTGAGTAATACAGGAAAGTTAGTGGTTTAGATCAGGCTGACGATAGCGGAAGTGGGACTTTGCTAGTAGATTAGATATGGTATGAGAACAAGAAAAAATTGTAGGATGACTCAGGGTTTGGAGCTTGAGCAAATGAATGAATGGAGTTTTTATTTACTGAAATAAAAAGATATGAGAAGGAGCAGGCATGGAGGAAAGCAGGCGTTCAGTTGTGCATATTAAGATTGAGATGCTCATTAGACACCCAAATGGAGATGCTGAGCTTGTGGCTGCATGTATCAGTCTGGAGCTCAGAGGTGAAGTCAATGTAATTCATATAGACATGATATTCAGAGTCATGAGGTCCAATGGGTCAGGGAGAGCTTCAGCGCCTAAAGCCAAATGGAGGATAACTGATCCAAAGACTAAGACTTGAACATTCCAGACAGGACCCAACCACAAAAGGAGATGGAATAGGAGCCGTCAATGAGACCTGAGAAATTCTAGGGGAGAGTAGTGTCTTAAGAGTATTTCAGGAAGGAAGGAATGATAACTGTAAAAAATTCCATAGGTAAGTCAAAATACGAATTGAGAATCTAGAGAGTTTGGCTTAAGGAAGAGAGAAAAGTAAAGAGGTTGCCAATTGTTGCAAAGATTAATAACCCATGAAATCTTATTTAGATTGTATTGACTAGGATGTGAATCATTCATGATTTCCTATAATTATCTTTTCTCTCGGTCATTCTAGTATTTTTGCAGACATTTAAATTGCTTTCAACAATATTTTTATGCTTTGCTTGAATAAAATCTGATTTAGAAAATCTAATCAATTAGATATTTTAGGGCTAATCATTGACATTATAAATGGACTCTTGCTTTTACAAAATGATGAACCACAAATGACAAGCACGCTGATTTAATTTTTAAATTTTACTTCTCTGTTGCCTTTCAAAATCCATCTGCTGCATAAATAGAGGCAAAGAGACCTTCCTAATAGATGACATTGAATTTC
>NW_005325706.1:0-1701 GCF_000412655.1 Myotis brandtii | reverse complement strand
TTGGCTTTCCCATCTGTGAAATGGGCCCCAGAGATAGGACAAGATGAGTGTGAAGGTCATCTTAGGCTGGTGTGTTTTGAAGAGGGTGGGGCTGGTTTGGAGGGGCTGGCACTGGGAAGCTTCGTGGTCCAGGAATGAGGGGCCTCTACTCCTGGACATCAGGAATAGGGCTCAGACCTGGTCAGAGAGCCGGTTTACTGAGGCGTGTCAGCAGCAACTGATCCCTTGAACTGCCTCCTCCCAAAGCCTTCTGAGGGGGCAATCATCTCTCTCATGGGGGAAACCCCCCAAAAGAGGACTGTGCCTTCAGAGAAGACTGCACCCCTTCTCCAAGCTCCCTTCCAGATCTGTCACCCCAAGGTGTCTGTGTGAGGGTCCCCAAGTGGGCTCCTTTTCCATCTCCTGGCCTTGAGATGTCCAGAGCCTTGGCCAGGCCAGGGGGTGGCAGCCCAGTTCTGCCAGCTGTGAAGGTGGCATGGAGGGCAATTCATGGACCAAAGGAGCCCAAGCAGCTACCAATTCACCGCAGGAGTTGTCAAACTCGCTCTGTAGAGGCTGCTATTAAATATCTTAGGGTTGGTGGGCCAAGAGACAAATCAAGGATACAATGTCTGTGTTTGTGTAACCAGAGAGAAAAGATATCTTCACAATCTTTTAAATGACACAATTGAAAACTTATTTGATGCAGAAATTGGAATTTTCTATAATGTTCATATCATGAAGTATTCCTGGTGAAATATTGACCTCATAAAATCTTCTCTGGATCATTTTTCCAATCATTTAAAAATGTCACAATCATTCTTGGCTCACGGGCCATACAAAAACAAGTGCCAGGCCAGATGGGATTCGCGGGGGAGAGTTTGCCCACCCCTGGTTTGTTATTGCCTCTCTGCCCCGAACTCTCCCTTGGGTCCCTGTTCCTGGGGTATGGACTGCCCGTGTGAACCCTGTTAAACTGTGCCGGTAGAGGGCGCTGGAGGGACATAGTCTGGAAGGGGCCTCTCCCTGGTCCACTGGCCTGTTTAGTTTTTCCTTGCTCTTGCAGGCACTTCTGTCATCCCAGCGAGTGTCGGGGGCCACCCAGTGGTTCTTGGTCCCAGCTGCACACCCAGAGCACAGGGTCCCTTGGTCAGCTCGCAGCCTGCCCTGGGTGCGGTGACCACTTCTCGGTGTGTGGCCCACTGACTGCAGGTGGCTCTGAGGGGATTATGTGCACCCGGTCTCACACCTGCAGAGCCCCGAATCTCTCCACTCCCACCCCCCACCACCTAGGCTGCTCTGTGCCCTGGGGGTATTTCCTGCTCCCCCGCCCTCGGCTCTGGCTGAACCCAGAAACTCCTCTACTATTTAGGGGGCTGTAAGCACACCTTCTCCATGAGGTCTGACCTGGTACTGGGGAGACGCCTCTGGCCAGGACTGTCCTTCCTTCGTCCTCAGATTCCCTTCGGATTTCTCCTTACACCCGTATAATCACTACCTGGACAGCTTATTAATTCTTCATATTAAGCAGCCCCTATTCCAGTCACTGTGGTTTCTGTCTCCGCATTGAATGCTGCCCCATAGGGCCCCAGGAAGAGCCCGCAGGCCCCCTGGAGAGAACAAACTCCACAATCCAAAGAGCTGGGGCGAGTCTAGCACGGTCCCTGACGCTGGGTGACTGTGGGCCTCTGGGTCTCAGTTTGCTCACCTAGGAAATGGGGA
>NW_005325705.1:0-1701 GCF_000412655.1 Myotis brandtii | reverse complement strand
CGCGACCCACAGGTTGAGAACCTCTGCCCTAGAGGCTTGAGGTCATAAAACCTTCAAGACAGAAAGACCTCTGAAAGTGATCAGCTTCAACCGCCTCATTTCAGAGAGAGAAAAACTGAGGGCCACGGAGGAGAACCCCAAGAGCACACGGGGACTCAGTGTCGGATCAGGTCCCCCACGGCCCAGCCCCTTCAAAGTGCCGCTTTCCTTCTCCAGATGACAAAGCAGAGTTGGGGACGGAGTCTAGAGATAGGCCGAGCGTCGGGGTATCAAGGTCTGAAATTTGTTCAGACACCAATTAATCTGCCTTGCACATGGCCTGAGCAGCTGAGACAAGACAGATGTGGCCGCATAAATGTGCTGCCCGTGACACATGGGTTGGGAGAGTGAGGCACAGGCAGCTCTAAAGGAACAAAAGGAGAGCCTGTCTGCCAGGAATGCATTGGGAATGAGGATTCCAAAGAGGTCATCCAGGGAGAAGCTGCGCCTGAACCCGGGAGAAGGCTGGGTGCATTTACTGACATTCCAAACATCTGTGCTCTTGCAAGGGAGATAAAAGGGAATCCGCTTCCCTGCCTCGAGGCATGATATATGGGCTTCCGAGGCACTGGGTGTGGGCTGTTGCTGAAGGCATGAAGCGGTGTTTGATGGATGAAGGCCGAGCAAACTCACTAGGCCACACATTAATAAAAATTATCAAACTGTCCTGGTTGGCGGAGTAGAATGCTAATGCCATTCTCCATGTGGATGTCAAAGGCAGAGGATGTCTGGAGGGAGCTAAACTGCTTTATATCTTTACCTTGATCCCACTTGTCCAAATTATGGCCTCTGTTCTGTTGCCAAGAGCCTAAATAAGCCAAGACTGGTGAGGCCCACTCTACATGGAAACCACCCATGGTACTCACTGGCATCTAGCCATTCTTAATTCAGAAGGTAGAGATGTATTCTAACCACAGCTTAGGCTTAGAAATGTGTTCTGTGACTCTCCGCGGCCCAAGGAAAACGTCGGCATATCTCATCCTGGCATTCAAGGGCCTCATCCACTTGCCCACAAACTCCAGTCTCTCTCCTGTCATATTCCTCCAGGCACTTTTCTATCTTCATGTCTTCTTTGGTTTGTGCTCTTCCCTCTGTCTGAATGTCCCCTTCCTCATTTCTGTTGAAACTCTTCTCATCCTTCCAGGCTGAGGTCAAAGGCCCCTTCTTCAGGAAGGCCTCCTTGATCACCAGTTCCCCAACCTGAACCAATCTTTCTTCCACTGTAAGTTTTTGCATCCATTTAGTCATATTTCATTGTTACTATAGTACCACAAAGTTGTCTATGTTTCATTCCTTTCTCCCCCGAATGAGTGCTCTCAGAGAGAAGGGATTGTATTTATCATGTTCTCCATTAGTTTCCAAGAACGCAGGCCATGTGCTTGGCATGTGTTGTTGGTTGTTCCATATACACATTTTCTAATGAGTACGTAAGGGAATCCTCGGGGTGGCCGCGCATACCTAGTTTCTGATTTCAGCCTCAATCGCAGTGGACAGTTCCAGCGGGAGCTGAGGCGCAGCGTGTGCAGTCCCAGGGACCTCCAGCCCGAGCACATGCCAGGTATGTCTGCTTTCTGCCCTGAGGACTTCTCTGATGCCACGGGAGCGCTCGTCTCGCACAGGCAAGAGGAGCCTGGGAGTGTGGGGAGTGGCAATGTTCAAGCA
>NW_005325704.1:0-1701 GCF_000412655.1 Myotis brandtii | reverse complement strand
ATGTTAGTCAAGCTGAGGGAAATGTGAATGTTGTCTCGGTCACTGTCAAATTTTTCAAAATGCGCCTCATTCTTTTCATACATCGCTCAGTACCTATCAATTACAGAATCACTGGCTGCACTAAAATGCTAGGAAGTTACCATTTAAGCTTAAGTTATTTAAAAAGCGATGAACGATAACAGTGTTGTTGTTTTTTTTCAAAGAATACATGAAATATATATTCTGCCATTTAGAACAGATTCCTTTGCTCAGGAGTTTATGTTAGAATCTTCTTTAGATATCTATGTGAAATTTTTAGTCATGTGCATTTTTTATTTTTACTCAAGTACATTTGAAATAAGTGCATTAATGTAGCCCAATTGATTATTATTTTAGTATGTCTGATTCATCAAAAAAGGGGGCCATCATTTCTCTCGAAAGCTTATACAGAGCATCTGTATACTTTTATATATTTTGTATTGATCATAATGTACATCCTGCTCATTAAAAAATAAAATTCTCAGAATGTCCTTGGCCACACTTTTGAGACTGTCCTCTTCTTGCCTGCACTACTCCTGGGCTTCCTTATTCATCAGTTACCCCCACTGCTCACCATTGTGCCAACAGCAATTACAAAACGTGTTCTCTAACCAATGACCTTGGTATAGAAGTAACCCCTTGACAGTGAATCTTTACATGAGTAACAGTAAGAAGGTGACTTATCCCATTTAAACAGTTAAAGGGACTGTACCACAGGCCATCCTTTATCTCAGATGTACTGAATGAGGGCACTGGAAGAAAAAGTTTAGTAAAGGAAAATAAAGCATGACAGATGAAGCTTCACCCACAAAGGAGATAATATGCCCATTCACTGCTTCACAGCTCTGTACTTCAAATTATATCATTACCACTCTCAACTAAAGAAAGAGACCCTCGCTGTTCAAATTAAAACGTTAATAATAAGTATAAAACCTTCCAGGAATAACTGCGTTCCCTAGAAACAGACTCTGAAACAGAGATTTGCATGCAGAAGTTCATTGGGGATGGACCTTGGGACCAAAAATTGATAAAAGAGTGAGGAAACCACTCTCAGAGAAGTGCTAACAATTCCTTTCCCTTTTTAAAAAAATTGATACATTTAACCTTCTAATAACTTTCTAACTCTGTTTCCCTGGAAAACTAATAAAATGGAATACCATCTTTTATTCCCAGGCAACAAAAGGCTATTTAAAATGACCCCTTAATCAGAAAATTTCATCTGGAATGGCAGTCCTATTAAGGAATATAAAATCCTAGTGGAAGCTATATCTTAGTATTTTCTAAGCGACTTTTGCAATAGAGAAAAATCCCTTGCAATCACCCCTTCATAGCCATGCCTATGGGATTGCTATAGTAAACTCCGGTTCTTATTTTAAGAACACGGGTTCTTAGACCAAGGTGGCTCCGCATCCCATCCAACTGAGTGTCATTTACTCTCTATCGAACTGTAGCATGAGCTGCCATAATAACCCAGGACTGCTGTATGGCCTTCTCTTAGTATTGCCACCAAGAAGTAATTCCTGCTGCTGTGTTCCATTTCTTGTCAGGTGTTTTTCTAAATGAATATGATGCCAGGTGTGGAGTATCCAATCAAACTACTTGCCTGTTTAAATAAGACTAAAATGAATGCTTATTAAGTACTGCAACCTTGTGCCAGTACCAGGCAGTTTTGAGAACAGTGGC
>NW_005325703.1:0-1701 GCF_000412655.1 Myotis brandtii | reverse complement strand
CTCCTCACCCACAGATTAATTCACCCTGGGATGTACCCTTGAATTCAGTGGGTATTGTACATGCCTCGGACTGGAAGGAAGAAAAATAACAATTCACTTACAATATTTTTTGATATTCATTATTACAGTTCTAGTTAGGGTGATTTCTGTTAAGGCCACCAACTGTGATCTTGAACTCTGAAGGTGATAGGAAGATCAGCTGGCCAGGAGTTTGGATGAAGGGGTTTAATGGAACTGAGTGGTACCCTACTTCTATTGAGACACATATGCCTGCATCTTGAATTAGTCCTCCAAGATTAAATGAGTTTAGATAATAATCAGATATTTTCCCACTAGTTTACAAAACATCTTTACACCCCCCGCCTCCACCCTGCCTCAATACTTCTAAGGTCAATGTGAAAACACGAGGCCTTTCTAGTAATTGTCAAGTATCTTATATTATTTCCCTGCTGGGCTCTTTTAACACTAAAGTTACTGCAGAGTTGAACATTCACTTACTCATTCAACATTTTTTGTCTTCTTCCTCTGAGTGTCAGTGTACTTGGTGTTGGATACCAGCTGCTGAGGATACAGAGATAAACAAGGTCTCTGTCCCATGGAACTTAAATCGTGGGAAGGCAAATCATGAAGACAAATAGCCAATTTCAAATAATGATAGACTATGGGGGGAAAAGAACAAGGTAAAAGATAGTGCTTGTATGAGAGGCTGCATTAAATAGGGGAGTTCAGGAATGGCGTATCTGAGGAGGCAACATTTGAGCAGAGACATGAATGATAAGAAGGAGCCAGTCATATGAAGATCTGGGAAAGCATAAAACTTAATCCGGTGACAAGAACAGTAGCAGTATGTGCCAGATTTAAGGGACTAGTTATTAGATAAGGATAGGTGGAGAGCATGCAGCTAACATGTGTTTGAAAACAACTGCAAACTGATTTCCATTCCTTTAGAAAAAGTAAGGAGTAGTGAGGCAAAAATAGCCTAGTTGACTCCCAACTTCTCGTCTGTCATTCTCAGTAACAGAATTTCCAGGTAGCACGTAGTTTAGAACCACCTTATCAGTTCTGCATAGCTTATATTTGAATTGTAATGTGACAGAGAAATAAACTGCAATCTTGTTTAATTTGCCAATATGTTGGATCTTGCTATGCAGCTAAGTCTATTTGCTGACTGATATAAGTTAAAATAATGCATGGGGTAAAAATAAGAATGAAAGAAATTTTGAGGAAAAGAAAAAAATTTACCTGAAATCCCACTTACTAATGCAACTACCTCATCCACTTGCACATTTTTACATAATTATAAAGTGTTTACATATCATTTGACATTCTGCTTTTTTAGACTTAATCCTGTTATGTATTTTCCTATGTTTTAACATAGTTGCCAAAGTTATTTTAGCAGCTTTATACCATTATAAAATGATGCTATAGTATGATATACAAATCTACTCAAGGGTCACATTTTTTAAACTTAGGTTTATTAGTGATCTGGTTGTATTTACGAGTGCCTCCTAGTTGCTTAGCTTAAGCCTGAAATATATTCTTGGTAGGATATGAGTATAATGAACCATCAATAAATGCTAGCTGGAATTATTATTATTATTTTTAGATTGGACTCCATTGTCTATCCCTAGGGATGGGAAAGTAGAGAACAAGGTCTTGGTTGAAATGGCGGTTGGAGTAAGTTGGAGGACAGGGATGCAA
>NW_005325702.1:0-1701 GCF_000412655.1 Myotis brandtii | reverse complement strand
TCTCTAAAATCAATAAAAAACATATTTTTAAAAAAGATAAAATTTATCTAGAGCAAAATCTACTATGAGTAAAGTCAAAAGTAAGAAAATTTATTTGAGACATATAGGAATGATGAAGGCAAATTTTCATGATATAAATACAAAATGTGTTTATAAATCAATAAGCAAATGTTATGGAATGCAATATAAAAGGGCAATGGTATGAATACACAATTCACAAAAAAGAAATACAAATAAACAATATTTGAAAATATGTATATCCTCAATCTCATTCATAATGAAAGAACTGGAAATATAAACAAGACCCCCCACTACCCTCCAAAATAAGCCAAAATATTAATTAGTTTTCCACTTCCAAAAATTAGCAAGAAAGGGGGAAACGGGCACCCTAATACTTTCCTTAGGAAATTGTAAAATGCTGCAACATCTAAAGGAAATTAGCCTTTTGTCTGTTGCACAGTAGGAAGCAAATAGATATTAGATAAATGAAAAAAAATGTACGTCCACTCTCACAGATGCTGTCCTCATACATATAATTTGATATACTTTTGTAAATGTAAGCAAATTAATTAGCAATCAAATTAATTCCTGACACTCAGATTCAGTGCTTTTTAACCAGAGCCAAAATTAGGAACTTCAATCATGGTATCATTACTTGAACAGGTTCAGTAAAGTCTTGCAGAGATCTCATCCTCATACATTATCAAGACTGAGAAAGTTTCCAGCCCCCTCCCCCTTCCCCAGGCAGAAGGAACAAGAGGGTAGACTACAAAAAGAACTGACCTACCAATAGAATTAGTTCCTGATGTCCACTATCTCAAGCCAAAGGTGAATCTTGGTCATAGAGTATGAGTGGATTGGAGGGAGTCATCCAGGTAATAAATGACAAAACCTGAACTAAGATAGGAACACAAGCTATACCTAAAAGATAGATTTGGGTGACACCAAAGATATCACTGTATGGATGTGCAGGTATGTATTGTAAAGCATCTAGGTGACTCCCAGATCTTTGACTTAGAAAATAAGCAAATTCATTTTATGATGCTCCATAAAATGAATTGAAAGAAGCATTATTCACAAGTTTGCTTCTTAAACCAAAACTCCTGAGTTTGACTCCAATTTCTGTTGCATGCCAACTATGTGAGACCTTGCCCAAGTTACTTCATTTCTCTTTGTCTAGATATCCTCAAATCTAAAATAAGAATAATAAGTGTCTACTTCATAGGGTTGGCATGGGGATTAAATAAATTAATATCTTAATGCTTAGTATCAAGTGCTCAGGACAGTGCCATGAATATAGCAAGTGTTATATGTTTGTTAGATTATCAATAGTATTAGTTTAAGGATTTGAAATATTTATCTTTGTTGAAAATTCATAATAACAATTCATGTGCCCATATTTGTCCTCAGGACCACAGACAATGAATACAATGATGACAAAGGCTGTGATGCACTCAGAAGGAGACGATGGCTCAGCTGGAATCTGTTCTTGCTCAGTCAGGGTAATGAATGGAGAGCTACAAAGTGAACACACATTTTGTATAAACAGCTCTCTTTATCCATGTGCTATTGTATCTCTTATAGGCAGAATGTACCACTACTCCCCCAATAACCATTTCAGACAAATAGTATATTTAGGCTGCTCTCAATATCATGTGAACAATTGTCAATCCCTCCTCATGTTTTGCCCTATCCTCTCTC
>NW_005325701.1:0-1701 GCF_000412655.1 Myotis brandtii | reverse complement strand
CATTAGGCCCAAAATGCTTGGAGAACTGTGTAAAGAACAAGTCACGTGATAGCCTTCAGTTTTGTATAGCTGAAACCTCTTGCCACATTTCTGATTGGTTTTTGTATCTCAAAAGACATTTTTAGTCTACTTTCTTCTTTCATAAGAACAAGGCTTCGCATTCACAAAAGCAACTATTTCTTGCAAACACTCCACATCACAATTTTTTTTTATTAATCTTATGTGTTGTATGGGTAGCTCCTGTCTCCTTACTGGGCCTGAAATGTAATTTTTGACTGAGTGATGCATTTTCATTGATTTCCATTTTCTGATCTTCACCCTTTGCTCTGCGGATCTGCCAAACTATCCCATTCAATCCGAGGTATCCCAGTAACCCTTAGTAGTAAAGATGAGGATATGGTTACAGAGCTCATGAGATGTTTAGGGAGACTGAAATTCACCTGCAATTGTAGTGTCAGGTTCCTGGTGGCATTACACAACAGTCAACAGGTGAGCGCAACCCAAGTGTTCATTGATGGGTGAATGTACTGTAAGAACAAAATGTGTTATATGAAAATATTTATTTCAAGTGACTTGACAATCTGTACTCCCTTTTTCAATTCTTTTTTCTCCCCTTAGTTTCCATCCCAGCCACATCAGGGCCTGTCCTTGCGCACTGTGACAGTCGGCCTGTACCTGCTTGTTCCTCGGCCCAGACGCCTTTCTGCCCATTCTCTGGAGAGCACCTGTCCACTGTGCAAAAGGCAGCTCCTCTACACATGTTGCCTTGCCCCTGCCCCCCGCCCCACCCCCAGTTGTGGGCCTTCTCTCTACATCCTCATGGTCCGCATCATGCTTTTACGATAGAGCTTGTCACATGTTACTTTTATATTTAATTCCAGTAAAGTACACAATACAAAAATGACCATCTTGACCGGTTTTAATTTCAGTAGTGTTAACTACATTCACATTGTTGTGCAATCACTCTCTAGAACTTTTTCATCTTGAAAACCTGAAACTCTGTTCCCATTAAACAATAACTCTCCCCCCTCCCCATAGCCCTGGGCAAACATCATTCAAAATTCTGTTTCTTAGAATATAATTACTATAGATACTTCCCATGAGTGGAATAATACATTATTTGTCTTTTTCTGACTGGCTTATTCAATCAGCATAATACCTTAAGGTCCATCCATGTTGCAGCATGCGTCAGAATGTCATTCCTTTTTAAGGCTGAATAATATTCCACTGAATGCATAAAATTCCTTTTGTTTATACATTCACCCATCAATGAACACTTGGGTTGCTTCCACCTTTTGGCTATTGTGTAATGCTGTTGCAAACAAGAGGTTATAGCCTCCGAGGACCTGCTTTCAATTCTCTTGGCTACATACCCAGAAGTGAAATGTGTCATCATGTGACAATTCTATTTTTAATTTTTTGAGGAACTACTATATAAATGAATGCACCATTTTACATTCCCACCAGTAGCACCCTCATCAACATTTAAATTTTCTTGTGTGTGTTGTCGCATTACTTTAATTATCTGTTGCCTGGCACTAACTTCCTTCCAAGGGAGAGAACCATGCCTTGTTTAGCTTTATGTTGCAAGTGTCCAAGCATGTGCCTAAAACATAACAAGTCTTCAAAAAATGCTCATTCAAATAATCCATGTTGTTCACGATTAAACCTCAAAAGAGCCTTAGGGCTCTTCAGGAACAG
>NW_005325700.1:0-1701 GCF_000412655.1 Myotis brandtii | reverse complement strand
TTGCACGAATTTCATGCATCAGGCCTCTAGTATAATAATAAATATAAATATGAAAATTCAAAATACAGAAAGGAATGCATGTGATGAAGAGAGCTGATCTGGTTTAGGTCAGAGAAGGACTCCCAAAAGGAACAATATTTAGGCAGGGATCTGAAGGGTGAGGAGGGTGAATTATGTAAGGCGAGTGGAGAATGTTGAGAACATTACAGGCACAAAGAACTGGATCCATAGCAAGAAGGAGCTTGCTGTTCTTAGGGACCTGGAAGAAATTCACTGTATTGAAACCTAGGGAATGAAGAAGCAGAATGTGCATGTGAACTTGAGCAACAGGAAGGGACCAAAAAATGTGGAACCTCCAAGGAGACAGCCTAGTAGGACACCCGGAAATGCAGCAATGAGTATACACCAAAGGATGTGGCATTGCCAGACTTGCTTTGAAAAGACTGTGCTATGAGATGAAGAATAGATGGGAAAGGGGCAAGAATGGATGTCCTCAGAGCAGTTAGAAGACTCTTTGGAGTCTAGGGAAGGTGATGGATCAGGGAGGTACTGGAGGAAGTACAAAGTAGTGGACAGATATGAAAAATCAACTTGATAACTGGATGCTATAGGATGTGGAAGAGGGAAATAGAAATTTGATATTTAATGCTCTGGCTTATGCAAAACTAGGTAGACAATGGTAAGGAATATTGAGATGGGACAAAGGAAGAGAGTAGGTTTCAGAGCAGCTGGGAGACTGGGGAGAGAGTGAGATTTGAGTTCAGTTTTGAATGTAGTTTTGACAAGGCTACTACCTTGTCTAATTCCAGAAGGTGTCATTCACATAGAATTCAATATAGACGTTGCCCCCTGGAATGGTCATTGCAGTGCTGCTGTTTCAAGCATTCCAGTGGAAATGGTGAATAGACATATGGGTCTGGTTTCTCAAGGAAGAATCAGGGCTGAAAATGCTTTATTTTATTGAATCTAAGATGTCACTAATTAAAAATGCAGCATTATTTTATATGCCACCAAGAAGGAGAAAATTATAGCCACCAACTACTATGACATGCCATCAACTGCATTCAAAGATGGTAAAATGTGGAAAAGTGAGCATTTGTAATTGATAACAAAAAGTAAGCATCTTGTAATTGACACAGGCCTATGATGAGTGGTTTTAATTGTATGCATGGATGAAATGCCTAGGGAGAGAGTGTTGAGGGAGAGGAAAGGATAGCCTAATAAGCAGTGTGAAGGAAATACATTTATGGCCAGGATCGGGGAGGATGATTCAAGAGAGTCTAAGAAGGAAGATTACTGGGAATATATAGAAGTCAGAAAAGAAGATACCAGGAAGAGAAAGATATTAAGAAGGAGATAAACTGTGTTAACTGCTACCAAAACACCCATGGAATTTATCAAAATGGAAACATTGGTGACCTGGGAGAGTGCTATTTGGTTGAGTGGTGGGGACAGAATTCATATTGGAGTGGGTGAAGAGTGAGAGGGAGGTTGGAAAATAAAATCAGTGGGTGAAGATAATGTTTTCAAGAAGGTTGGCTGTGAAGGGTAGCAAGGAGAGAGACATAGGAGTCATTGGGGAAAGAGCTTGAATGAAACTTCTTTGTAAGATGAAAGAGATGTGGGCATGTTTCAACATCAATGGGAAAGGTTGAATATGCTAGAGGGGGAAAATATAGCTAATGGTATAAATGAATGAGA
>NW_005325699.1:0-1701 GCF_000412655.1 Myotis brandtii | reverse complement strand
TGGGCTGAGTATGCCATGGCCGTGCCAGCCCACCACACCTGCACGTTATTCTCACGTAGGTTGAGCCTGGGTTCCTTCTTCCCTCCTCAGAGGCTGACAGCCTGGCCCTTTTTGATTCCTGAGGTGGCAATGAGTGGATGAGGAGCAGCTCCTTAGTACTCCTTCAACCTACTGCGTTCTCTTGTTGCCAAGGGAGCTGCCGTTTTCCAACAGTAGCTCTTCAGAGCTCCCAGACACCCATGCGCAAGACCATTAGGCCCCTTTGCATACAGTGGTGCTGCAGAGGGGGGTGAGGGACTGCAGTGATTGGGAATTTCTACAAACGGGGGTGGCGGGAGAACTCCTTGCTGGGGACTAGAGAAAAGAGAACCTGGAGGGCACGAAGCTTCGGGGCGTGTGGAGTCAGCGGTGGGATGCCGATTCCTGACTGTAGCTGGGCAATGGAAGGTCACAAGAAGTGGCGCCAGCTTTTGGCGAAGACAAAGGGGAATGGCTCAGGAGGGCATTGGGGCATGAGAATGCGTTGGGCCACGTGGCCTGAAGGGGCCCTCGGGACTGTGTTTTCTACTTGACGCTAAGAAATGGGTGCAGAGGCCAGGGGAAGCCGTGGTGGGGACTCCTGCCACCTGGACCCCGGCTTGGGCACTGCCCAGCTCAGTGTCGAGCTGCTGATCAGTTCCTGACATGCGAGCGGAAGTCTGAGCTCAGAGGCAAAGGAAGGCCGTGGGCAAAGGCTGCTCTGGGCATAATTTCAACAAAGAAGAACTGACTGGGGAGGGGAGAGATCAGAACCCCCAGCAGAAGCCACTATAGGATTGTAGAGTTCATAGTATCTAAGGAAAGAAAGGATGAGGGGCAAAACGAAGCGCACCCAGACTTCTAAAGCGCATGTTCCAAGAATGCAGAGAAATTAATCAGAAGCTGTGATTCTCAAGACAATATAGTTCAGAGGTTTTAAAACTGAAGTCCTGACAATAAAGCCATAAATTATCCTGAATTAAAAACGAGGGCAGCATCTAAAAATAGAAGTGGCTGCACGGGGAGCTCTCTAAAATCTCCACGTGGGTTTTAGAAGTTTTCATGTTCTTGAGAAACTATTGACACACTTTTAAAGTAGATGAATTTGAATCTAGTGGAGCAGGGTGGCGAAGACAGAGCCTTTGAATCCCGACTCTGCCACCTACTTACTAGCTGTGTGACTTTGGACAAGCCAATTCGCCTTTCTGAGCTCTGCTATCTAAATTTGTAACATGGGGATAATAGTATCTACTTGAGAAGGTGGCTGCGGATGAAATAAATGGCGTGTGTGAGATCTGTACTAGAATGGCTAGCACACAGTAGGTGCTCAATGTCAGCCATCATCACGATTCTATAAAAATACAAGGAGATGGTGTTGATCACAGGGCAACTGCAGAAGGAAAGCACAAGTGGGTGAGGACCGTGCTGGGGAGATTAAAGCACGTGACCTGACACGTGGGAAACCCATGAGGAGCACACAAGGGTTCTCTTAGTAAAATCATCAAGAAGGAAGGTAGACATCAGGCCTGGAACAGCCAAAGGGTTGTCAATGGTGACAGAGCAAGGGCAGGACGGGGACTCCTCCAGTCACCGCTGTCTCTCCCTTGGAATGACATGCTTGAATGACAAACACAACTAAGGTGGAACGGGAGGCCAGTGGAGCTCCTTCCTCGCTACCTTGCA
>NW_005325698.1:0-1701 GCF_000412655.1 Myotis brandtii | reverse complement strand
GAACGAATTAAAGTCGTAAGTCAAGGCCCCACTGTATCTCACTTCCAGTAATGTTGATACTTATGTCCTTTAAACTGGCCAAATAGACTCAGAGAGGTAGACAACTCTCTCAGGGTCCCAAAGCTAAGGAAGGGTAGAGTTGGGATTTGAATGTAGGTCTTCCCACTCTAAATCCAACAGTCTCCTTCAATCTCAGCCACTTGTTTTCAGGAGTCAAGCTGCTGATTCAGTCTTGATAGATCACAAAACTACAGCATGGCACAGAACGATTCCCACTCTACTACCACCTGTTTAGGAAGGATCAGCTCTTTTTAAGAAGCAGCATGCTTTTCACTTATCCATTATCCACATAGCTCATTGAACAGTTAGGGTAGTGTGACACCAATAGGAAGAGACGAGCTTGACAGTATGCTGAATTTGATAAGAATTGTTTTAGATAATCTTTCAGAGTTTGGGGATCTGGGAAATGCCAACTCTGGTCTGCTGATCAAGTTTCTAGTTTAGTTTTAAAATACATGCATTATCTGCAAAGTATGATTCTTATCTTAGTATGCATATACTTCGTGCAATGAATGGAGTCTTAAAAATTGTATAAAATAATTTTACAACATACATTATTATGTGCTAGGATTGCTTACTCCTTCATGGAATCTCAGAGCTAGCAAAAGTCCTCTGAAGCTCATCCAAAGCCCCATTTCACAGATGAGCACTCAGGCCCAGAGAAGTTAAGCAGTGCCCCAATATAGGTAGTTAGTAATAGATTAGAACCCAAGTATTCTGCATTCCAGCCAAGGGCTTTTCCCATTGTGCTACTAAGAAAATAAATGAACAAAAATCTATAACAAATCATTTTGCAAAGAAAATTCTATTTTTGTTTATATTTGCTCTATGACTCTTATTCTGATTTTTGAGGTTATATATTGAATTGCTTTTAAGTAGAATGCATATACATGTGTATACAGTAGATACAACTATATTTATTTTGGTTTCCATGGTATCTATTTGCTTGCTTCAAGTTATTAGATCCTCCACAGCATGGGCTTATTGTTTCTAATCCCCAACAGTCACCAACACATTTATGATATTGCCCTATGCATACTGGGTACTTGATAAATATTTGGGGTTGCTGATGGAACTGCCCCTGCTGGTAAACTACTGTTGGAAAAGCCCGAGGTCCACATTAGAGAGAAGCTTTTCTCTTCTAAACTATCGATTGACTCTTGCATGACATTTAATAAAAACTTTCCATTACCAGTTGCATAACAGCAATTAAAACCCTCATCAAATCTATCTTAACTGCTTAGAGTCTTCCACTGGGGAGCATTTTCCTTGGCAAACATCTGCAATAAAAGGCTATTTAATCTTCATAACTGAAACAGTCAGTTATGCTAATTCGTCTCCTTTATTGTCAGTTTGCATTGGGATCACACACAGCCCTGGTCCCTGGGAAAGGTACAGAAAAGAGCACAGTTCCTCCAGCAAGAACAGCTGGTAGTGAGGTCACTGTCATTGGAAGCAGCCATACTTTGTTGGACTAAATATATCCATGAAGCCTTCCAATGAGAGATTCCTTATGTATAGGCTCTCTCATCCTAAGAATAATGCACTCAAACACTGGGAAAGACATTCATATTAAAATTCTGAAACCAGGTTGCAGAAATGGGTAAACGTTTCCATCTATGCCTCATTTTTCTTTTTAAA
>NW_005325697.1:0-1701 GCF_000412655.1 Myotis brandtii | reverse complement strand
GTGGGAAGCTGTCACAGTGGCCTCGGCCCACCTTCTTGAAAAGACAGTGGAAATGACAAGGCAGTTCACCTGCCCTCCTACCCCTCCTCCCAGAGGATCAAAGGGGTCTGGGGGCAGGGGAGCCCATGCCCCTGGCATAACGAGCCACGTGGGCCCAGTAGCCTGACAAGCCTTCACTCCCCCCAAACATCAGGAGTTTCTGACAGCCAGCAACATGAGTGCTAATTGCCAGCCGGGGCGAGGGTGGCAGCCCCGCAATCCATATCAATTATGGGCACTGGCCGTGGCTGCCACACAAAAAGGTTCCTCGGAGGCTGTCAGACTCCAGGGTCATTACTCGGATGCTGTGCCTGCTGGAGGCTGAACAGGGACAATGGCCACCCGGCACCCCCAACCGCCTTGGTGGCCTGGCCCTGGGCACCGTGGCCTTGCTGGGCAGGGCCTGACAGGTGTAGGGCACACACTCGGCCTGCCTGGCCCACCCTGATGTTTTGTCACCCTGCTTGTCACCTGGACTGACGGGCTGCCGTCACTGCCATCGCCTCTCTTAGGGAGGGAGAGCTTCGGGTTGGGATTTTTGTTTAATCAAATGGTTTTTTCCTAGTGGGGAAACTGAAATGGCTCCCCAGAGCATCATGTTTGGCGGCCTTCGAACCAAGAACTGCTGAGGGGAGCTGGGAGGCTCAGTGGGTGGCATTTGGGGCCTTCATCCTGGGCTCAGGCGAAATCTCTTTTTCAAATCATTCCTTCTGTGGCAACAGTAATTCTCAGACTTCAGCATGCAGCAGGGTCACCTGGAGGCCCGTTACCCTGAGCTGGGGGTCCCGGGGGTCAGAGTTTCAGTTCAGCGGGTAGGGGGCGGGGCCACACCTGCATTTCTGACAAGTTCCCAGTTAGGCTGATGGTGCAGGTTCCAGGGCCACACATGGAGACCCATTGTCCTAGAAAGTGCTTCTCCGTGTTGGTGTGTGCACTGCATATATCTGGGGGCCTTTGTCCAAATACACATCCTGGGCATCAGCCCAAACCCAGAATCCGAATGCCCAGACCATCGCTGGGGCTGGGCATCAGATGCACCGTGGGCTCCTGGCCCCAGGTGGCGGGGATGTCATGTTCCACTTCAGGGCAGGAGGAGCTTTTCGAACTTTTGGAGATCCTCAGACAGGCAAGGGCTGCCTAGAAAAGCAGGAAGTCTCCGGGGCTAGTGGGATGCAAGCTTGGTTTGGGCTACCAGCCCTAGGCTGTGCCAGGAGGGACCCAGATGAGGTACAGTTGGATGGGGGTCTCCAAGGGTTTTCCTCCCTCACCGGACATTTGCATGCTGGAGGTTTGGGGTCTAGAATTGGGGTGGGACTTGGGGTCAGAAGCCTCTCTTCCATGTCCCAGGATGCCTCATGGCTCAGTGGTTTAATTTTCCACCACATTTACTTCGTGACTAGCCAGTTCTCCACGCATCATCTCACCCCTCCCGAGGGATCCTGTCACTGCCCCCACCTCCCCGTGAGAAGCAGGCAGCTGTTACCACACTGGCAAGTGAGGAAACTGAGGCCCGGGAAATTAAATGACCTGTTGAGGGGCTCACACGCTCCTTCAGGGACTCCTGGGAGTGGGCACCTGGCCACACAGCACTGGGGATCCAGGTACTGGGCAGCACACAGGGCCTGCAGGCCCCACAGCTGAGTGGGCAATGGCTCGGGTCTG
>NW_005325696.1:0-1701 GCF_000412655.1 Myotis brandtii | reverse complement strand
AAAAAAAGGGTGAGAGCATAAATGTAAAATATTTGAGATGAAATAAGGAGAGCTAGCTTTTTACATGTTTCTTCCTGGCTAGAGTCTGAGCTAAGCACTTGCAGTGCAACTCTTTATTTGGACGCCCTAATAACCTTAGGGCGTAGGTGTTACTATCCCTGTTTTATAGAGAGATTCGGAGAGGCTGAGTGAGCGCCCGGCCTTGGCAGGGCGAGCTGGGCTGTGGTGCTGGGACCTCTTGCTCTGCACTAGGCCTCTGCACCAGCAGGCTCTGCTCTGGACTCCGTCAAACAGCGCACCGGATTCCAGGGCCGGAACAGATCCCTGAGGTCCTCTTAACTGCGAGGCACCGGCGGCCGGGAGATGGGCCTTGCATAAGATGGCCCGGAGAGTGAGCTGCAGTACCTCATGACCTGGCCTGCTGCTATGAGGCAGTGCCTAGAATTCAGGCTTTGGTTCTTAGTTGCTGGTTGCAGTGAAGATAATTTCTCTTAAAATTTTTTTTTAATGTGCCATAAACCTATGTTATACCACCATATACCACAAAAACTTCTAAATACCATTTTACTCAGTAAATGGTCCCGTATTCAAAATTATATTAATTTCACTGCAAATGACAAATGGATACTAATTTGGGAAGTAAACCCAAGGCCCCCTAAACCTTAAATCCATTATGGGATAATCTCCAAATGTTAAGCGGGCAGAGATAATACCTTCCCCTAAATGGCAACAGCATCTTCTCACCCAGGATACCAGGTTGGTCAGTCAAGTATCCCTTTATGCGTTCATATAACAGCATTGGTGGAGTACTTGACATATGTCAGCGACTCTTTCTAGGTGCTGGATACACAGCTGTGAACAAAACAAACGAGATCCCTCCCCTCTTGAAACACCCAGTCTAGCAGGGAAGACAGGCCTCAAGTCAACAAATCTAAGTGAAACTGTACGCTCAATGCTACGGAAAACCGGAATCATTTGATTGAAAAGTTTACGAAAACAACAACATAGGACATAGGTCACCCTCCCCACTGCCCCAGCTGCATTCGTCTTGAGCAAAAGCTACGGGAGAACCTTCCCTTTCCCCAAAATGAGAGAACAGAGTGGGATCAATGGCCGGGCAGGTGGTCAGGGGTCCCACACTCCAGGCGCTCACTCTTGCTTGACCAGGTCCTTAACCCCAAGACCTTTATATCCAGAAGCATCTGAGCAGGTCCTCGGAGGTTCATACTGACACCCATCTTAGGAAGAAAGGCTCAAGCATTCTCACTCCTCCCACACAGCTGGGTAAGGACAGAATTTTCTCTCTACAATAAATTATGCCCTAGAATCCCAATATAATATCATACTATGGAACCAAGGGGATCTCTGACCACCCTAGGGGGTGTCCCTTGTTTTAGAAAACGGGGCGCCATGATGGTACGCTCCGATCCTAGGGGTGGAGTGTAGCTGTCCATGTACTGTGAGGAATGGGGCTCTGTGCCCCACTCTTGACTCCCACAGATTTGAGTCAGGGAGGGTAATCAGACATGGGTCAAAAGTAAACCATTTCCCAACAGGCCTCACAGTGCAGAGGAGCCGCTGAAAAGCTCTGATTTTGAGTGGCTGCAGAAAGGCTCGCTTGCATTCTCAGTTGTGTTAACATATGTTCAGCGCTGGTTTGAAAATTGCCATTTGAAGTGAAAGGAATGCTGGGTAACAAAG
>NW_005325695.1:0-1700 GCF_000412655.1 Myotis brandtii | reverse complement strand
AGCATATTACCCTTTTATTAGTATAGATATTTAAAGATTTCAATTGATTGCTAATTTGGAATAATGTAAACCAAAGAAATATAAAAGAAGGGGCCACATATCAAAACACCATTAATGCCCCAATTTCAAGTCAATTTCATCAACTCATTGAAAAGCTTTCTAAAATTGTAAGTAAAATATAAAAAAGGGTGACAAATATGTCAAATTTAAAACAACCTTGTCAATTCAAGGACACAATTATCTACATTGTCCCAGTAGGTCTGGTGGTCTTTCTTTTAATGGGACACCTGCTTTCCTTCTCCTTGTCACCCTGGCTTCTCACACTCATCCCCACATCCCTGTCATTGTTTAAGCGAATTGTGTTTCTAAAAGGATGCGCCTAGGGGTCATGTTTAAGCCATTGTCAGTTGTTATTATAATTACAGTGACTGTTATCTAGTGAAAGCTTTTTTGGCAGATTTCCACCCAAAGGCTAAAGCTTGCATCCAAGTTTATTTTCATTAAGCTATGGGGATTTTCCATTCTGTTTAAAATGAGATTTAAATCCAGGTTTTTTTCTATGTTTTAAATAATGTTACCATTATTGAATTCCATAACTATCAAAAGGGGCTTTCAAATTCATTTAAAAATCAATTAACTGATTGTCTTAAAGACTGTCACAAACCAGGACATTAAATCATATATGACACATATTTGTGATGTTGATTAATAAAATAGGTACATATGGTATAGTATTTTTCTGAACTTTTGCTTATAAAAGAGGAAATTTATAAAATTATGAACTATTTGTTATTTAAGAAGATCATGTTATACTTCGTGATCAGTAGGTAGTAGGCTTATGGTTATGCCTATGTGTATAAGTAGTTCCAAATGAATAGGAGAATAATTCCCTGGATAAATGTTACTTATACGAAAAAGTTAACAGATTTATAAGAAAGATAATTTAGTAATCAGAATTTAAAAGGGTATGCTATGTATGATGAGAAAACACAAAATATTATCTATTCTCTGAGAATTTTGCTTACTCCATTGTATTCTGTACCTATGTGTACTGAAAGGAGAGAGAAGATAACACCAACATCCTAAAAATAAAAGTCATTGATTATATAAATCCTTTCATCAAAATTATATTCTAATTAAATAATCAGCAAATAACTTCTTTCAGATATAAATGTACAAAAGTAGAACACAAATGAAAAGCACAGACCTAAGACTACCAGATGGCAAGATAATAATTGGAAAATTAAAAATGCAAATTTTTCTTTTTGTATATCTAGAGCTCATATACATTTCCAAAATTGGTTGTTTCATTTCCAACATTTTAAATTGTGATTTCCATAATTGAAGGATATTTATGTAGACACAAGTATATATACTTCCAAATATTTGAGGGAAAAGCAAATTAAAACCACCATGAGATTCCACCTCCCACCTGTTAGAATGAGTATTATCAATAAGACAAGAAATAATAAGTGTTGGAGATGATGTGGAGGAAATGGAACCCTCATTTGCTGCTGCTGAGAATGTAAACTGGTGCAGTCACTGTGTCAAACAGTATGTAGATTGTTCAAAAAATTAAGAATAGAGCTATCACATGACCCAGCAATCTGTCTTCTGGGTATCTATCTAAAAAATTTGAAAACACTTATCTGTAGAGATATATACCCCTATGTTCATTGCAGCATTATTCACTGTGGCCA
>NW_005325694.1:0-1700 GCF_000412655.1 Myotis brandtii | reverse complement strand
AAAAAAATACCTTTTGAATAAGATACTATGCTGACACTTTTGGCATTCCTAGGAATGACTTCTCTGATATGTCTGCATCTGGACAAGTGATTATCCTTCAGTATATAGTTTCTAAATACCCATTTTGGTTTAGAATGGAACAAATGGTATGATACCTAGCATTTATTAAAATTCCTTTCATAGGTAATTATATAAATGCAAGGATGAAGTTCTATAAAACTGTGTGTGGTATTGCCAAAATTCCTGGTATATTTATGCTTGTAAAATACATATAAGATGAATGGAGAAATAAGCAAATGATGGCTAATAAAAATAGCACCAAATAAAACTTCTGGGCTCTATTCTTCCTCATAAATCCTGGGCAATATTGGGTCCAATATACTAAATCAATATTGCTATTTAGTTTCCTCTGCTTCCAAGTCTCCAGTTCCCTCTAACCAAAGAGAGATCATTGATGCTGTATGATCCTGAAATCCCTAAGTATCTGGAAGTGTTGCCCTGGTAGGGAATAGAAAGTGATCTTACAATGTTTATATGAAGCTGTGTTAAAGTTTTGAATCATATTTAAGTATGCTTATTCTTGAAAGAAAGTATAACATATTCTCTGTAAGAAAAATTGCTCTAACATTCAATACCTGCAGTGTATTTCCTACAGACTGGCCCTCAGTTTTCTATTGAATATAACTTTAAAACTTTTCAAGATATGAAATGGTAAATCCAGGACCCTGGCTTACTCTGAATAAATTGTTCCTATTCACTATAAGAAAGTTGTTTGACCCTGAAGTATGACAGATTACAGTATACCAGCGATGGTGATTTTTTTAAGAAAAAGCAAATTATATATCCTAGGAATAAAGTGTCTGCTCCATGAATGCAGTTGACCTCTGGTCATAGTCTGTCCTTAGGTAGTGACTACTGTATCATTTATATCAAACAAAGAAGCGTTTCAAAGGAGGCAGCGGGTTAGTGGCATTTGTCACATGGTTGTGCAGAGACATCGCGGGTAATTTCTCGAGCCTCTGATGTATGTGCTATCAGTTTACATTTTCTCCTGCCATTTCTGCATCGACTAAAGAAGGGGGGAGGGATTATTTTCTTAAGATTTACAAGGTACTTTAAAAATAAGATCAAATGATGTATATTTAGTAAAGCAGGTTTTAAAAAGTAAAAATAAGATGGCCTTCAAGTTTAGAAGATAAGCCTGGCATATCATATGTTCTCTTTAACAGGTATTTTATATGTTAAATGGTTCCTTCTCAGGTAACATTTTCTCTTAATGTTTAATAAATCCTAAGGTAGAGTTTTCATATATGTATATTTACATTAAAATAAACAATTTATGTGAAGTACAATGCCATAACCAGGAACTTTATATAATATTTTACATGCTACTAAGAAGCTACTTAATTCTGAAAGTAATTCTATAAGAAGCATAATGTCTCATGGTTAAAAGAAGCACAGGGGAAGCTTAATGTGTTCAGGTGATAATGGTGTGTTGTATGGCAAACAGGAACTTATTATTAGCTCTTTCTAATGCAGAAAGAGTAGGGGCATTCAAACTATGAGACTTCAGCTCTTGGTCAATCTGCCCTTTCGAGTAATGAAATTATAGCTGCATGAATTATCGTCTCTGATAAATCTTTTAAATGAACACATTACAATGAACAATATCTGAAATCTTATCAATAATATCTTTCATT
>NW_005325693.1:0-1700 GCF_000412655.1 Myotis brandtii | reverse complement strand
AATAACACCATAAAATGAAGGTTGAGAGAGTTTGGTAAACAGCGAGAAAATTCTGTACACAAAAGTGGCCCTACATATTACATCAGAGTTTTAAAAAATATACTTAGTGATTCATTGAGAAGAAGATGCAATTTTCCTGTGACATACATTCTAGAAGGCAAACAGGAAGAAATTAAAAGATAACAAGTTCTGGCTATACATGTGAATATATGCTCCATTTTATCTCATGAAGGTGACCAGAATTATGAGCCCAATGTCACTGAACACACTTACGCAGAGGCTGGGGACCTCGCAGCGTGACTGCGGTGGAAGCCCACTTAGAGGAATCTGTAGAGCCTCTATTGCCGTTTGGATAGGACGATTCTGCATGGCTCTTGATCTTCCTGCATTTGAGGATGCTTAGCATCTCTGGTTCTCCCCATAAAATGTCAGGTGTGTGTTCTACTCATTTTGTCAGCTCCCAATGGTCCCACTCATTTCCAATCACCCGCAGGAGGATTTTCTCGCTGACTTTCTCCTCATGGAAAGCCACAGGCAAGGAGATGCCCAGAGTCTTTAAAAGTTATGAAGAAAAGGTTATGTCTAATTCTATAATCAATTTTAATTAGTGATTTATTTTAAATAATTAATCAAAATTAAGACGAGGAAATTTGCTGGGCCCAATTGAATGCATTGCAATTGAAAGCAAACTGCTAAATAAGATCATGGCAACTAGTGAGAATTTTAGATTTCATGTAAATAGGAAATTTACTTCTCCAGAGGGCCAGTTAGCTCCCTGATTGATAACTAAGGTTTCTCGTTGTATATGGTGCTCTAGGAGGTGGGAGAGAATGAGGTGAGAGAAGTGTGACTTCCTCTTTAGAAGAATAGTAGGACATACGGGAGTTAGTTATTAAGCTAAGTGGAACCTTGTACTTCAGGAACTTGGCAGGAGAACACTCTCACAATTATTTCTGGCCAATATTTATCACAAGTGCAGCTGAGAGAAATAATATCAGTCCTGATATCCTGAAATTTTCCCTGCATTAAGTCAGGGAGGAGAAGAGCTGTGTGCCTGGAGCACATACTATTGACAACCTACAAAATCATTTTTACAGAATCATTTATTGCTGTGGCATCAACTGCCTATAGTATGTTCCTCATGAAAAATTGTCATTTCCTCAAAAGGTGTGAGAGTGAAGTGCTTTAAATTGTTCACATCTGCATCCTGTGTGAGGCTCCTTAGGAGAAACACTGGCTGGTCCTAGTCAAGCATGGTTGTCTATCTCCTGGTCATATAGGCTTTTGCTGAATGCACTCAGGAGATTGTACTGTCGTCTGAACGGCCGTATTTGCCTCTCTGTGGATCCATTTCACTTTCCCATGCTTGTTTTCTACCTTCCTTATTTGCCATTTGAATGTCATCTTGGGGATCATTTCCCCACTTCCTAGATGTGTGACCTTGAGCAAATTACCAATTTCCTTGGCATCTCAGTTTTCTCATGTGAAAAGGAACTTAGGATAGCACCTCAAATAGGGTAGATGTTGGTATCCATTTCATCTATGTCAAGTTCTTAAGACAGTTTCTGGCTTGTGGTTATTGCTGCAAAAAATGATTATAATATCTATAATACCTATAGTTATTAATTTTATATAAATACACTTTTAAATGTTTTAGAATAAATTGCTGGCATAAATTAATGGAAATGATAACCAACTTT
>NW_005325692.1:0-1700 GCF_000412655.1 Myotis brandtii | reverse complement strand
GGAAGGTTGAGAACCACTGCTCTTGGGCTTCAGCCAGGTTGAGTTGAGTTTCTGGCACTTGCAGCCAAAAAATGTCCTGATGAACCCAGTGAGCTTCCTACATAAATATTAACATGGATACACGGAATCAGAAGTTTGCAATTTTCTCCTTGGAGAAAGGATTCAAGGCTCCAAGGACGTGAACTCACCCCGTAAAGCAGCTCCTCTGTCCCCAGAGTAGACAAATCAGAGGCAAGTCTGGGCCCAAAAGAAACGAGCGATGGCCAAGACTTGAAAGATCGGACACGCTGGGTTGGCTCTGCTGTGCTTCTGACACCGGCTTCTGGTGCGATTTTTACTGTGATATCAAACCCTGGGCAGGATAGAAAACTTTTGTTAGTCTGAGAGAGTTTTCATCCATTCATTCATCTATGCACTCACCCATCTCTCCGTTTGCCCGTTAATTAAACAAGTATAGACTGAGTTTAAGTAACTAGCACAAGGCCTTTTGAGAGTGAGGGTTGGCAGTACTCGGTCATGGTCAAATTAACAAGACATTTCCATGCCTAGAGGCTGGGGCTCAGCCAGAGGCCCTGTTTTTTCATCAGAAAAATGGAAACTCTAACTTAGGTACTGGGTCCCTAAGTGCTATTACTTGACGATGATTCAAACAATTTTCAAAATGGATGATAACGTAGAGTGTGAGATGGTCCAGTTTTTTCATGTCTGAGATAAGAAAACCCAAACTTGGGGAGCGTGAGCGATTTGTGCAAAGACCTGAATCCCACCTCACTCCCCTGTGACTTCATCATTTGAGGATGGCTGGTTGGTTGGTGGGTGAGGAGAGAAGCGAGATGGTGGGCAGAACATGCAGGCTACGGGGCAGCAGGTGGGCCAGTGTGGAACCAGACGCAGCTGGTGTAGTGATGGGCACAGTGAGTGGGACCCACACAGACACGGAAAGTGGGAAAAGATTTGGGAGCCACAGAAAGGCTGCCCCTGGGAGCTTCCCCCACTCCCCCCGCCCGCCCCAACCCGGCCAATGGAACCACAGAGTATATCTGCATGGACCCAGAAAGGAGGCAGGCCCGCTGCCTTGCAGGTGACCTCTGAGCCGTGGCCCTGAGGGTGCCAGCCTGCTCTGCCCAGTAGCTTTCTCTGACTTCTCTCCTCCAAAAAGGAAATTGCAGGCTTGTTACTGCTCTGCTCAGGACCGGGGATTATGGAGCTTAAACTCTCTCCTTCAAGCAATGTTCGAGTTTTTGACTTAAAAGGGAAATGTTTCATTTTAGGCCAAATGCATCCCCCTCCCTCCCCCTTCCTGGACCAAGAACAAAGCAATTCGAATCCGAAAACAGAGGGAACTCCACTGCGCACTGTCCACGGGGACCCGGCTCCCAACTGGGTCCCAGGCAATGTGATTGACGTACAACCAAGCCCCTTCTCGTTTGTTCAAATGTCATTTAAATAGAAACGTTTCAAATCTCTGCCAAGGCACTGCCCAGGGGGTGGCGGGGAATGGAGTCGGGCCCTCGCTGCTCTGCGGGTTGCCTTGAGCTAGAGGCCGCAGAGGAGGGGTCCTGGCGAGGCTGACCCCAACCTGGCTCAGAGGAGAAAGGAGTGGGAAAGACGGGAGGGGAGACAGAGCAAGGAAAGGATCGGAGGCCCACTTCCTGCACTAAAGATACGGGTTACACATGAGATACAAGATGCCTGCATTT
>NW_005325691.1:0-1700 GCF_000412655.1 Myotis brandtii | reverse complement strand
GGGGGGGCATGGCCATGAAATATTCAGTGCCAGTGACTTCCCCTCTCATAATTCTTCATATTCAGAGTGGCCACTCAATTGATATGTAAATAAAGCGCACCAGCACTGAGCCTGCCCCCAACTGCATTATTTAAGCCACAAACCGATGCATCATCCGTCATGGGGCCCATTGGCGGGACCCTGCTGGGCGCTGGGCAATAAAGCCCGCAAGAGCCTCATCAGAAGCAGCGGGTGGCCTAGTGGAAGTTCATTTATGCATGAAATATTCAGCCAGCAACAGTGCCAGCCTTAAACATCAGTAATTGGGGGGTTTCTATTGCTCCTAACTAGTGCCTCTAAATTATTGTAAAAGACTGGCCAATTTTCAAATTACATATATTTGTCATGCTCCTATACCTTTCCTGAACTAACTGGAATGGCCCCGTGTTGTGCCTGTTTGCACACTCACCATGAGGAGATGTGCCCAGGGGAGCCAGGCTCCTGGGCAGAGTAGAACCAAGTGAGGCTGTACCAGCCCAGCAAGCCCTGTGCTGCCCATCTGATTGTTGGCAGTGCCCCTCACCTGGGTCAGCTTCAAGCCTAGGCCAGATGTCTGAGGCCTTGGGGTGCCAAACCTTCCCCAGGGCTCACCTGAGAAGGGTTGAGTCCAGGGTCTGCCCTTGTGGGGACTTGCTTAGTTCTGTGAGATCAATCTCTTAGTCAACATTCATTGAGCACCCTCTCTTGTTCCAGGCCCTGTGTGAAATGTTGGGGATACAATAATGACCTAAAGTACAGGCTGTCCCAGCCTTTCGGAGCTCACAGTTTAGTAGCTCACACTACCATTTAGATTCCTGAAGAATCTCTGAGCACTGTCTTGTGTTACCCCCTCTCCCCCACCCCTCAAGTGCACCCTGAGATGAGAATGTGAGTGCAGATCATTTATTTGGGAGGTGGGAGTGGGGAGGTGAGATAGAGAAGGGAAGGAGGTTAATATAGGAAGTGTTCATGAGCCGGCAACTGGGGTTCAGCCCATTGGGGACCTCTGAGAGACAGCATACAACACCTCAGAGTTATTCCACCCAAGGGATAAGGGGGGTCCTGTCAGTGTCTTTGAAGGACATTTCAGAGAGGTGCCCCTGCCCTGGAGTGGGAAGGACGCAGATAAAGCCAGCGTTCTTGGCATCCTCTCCAGGGTCACCACTGGGAACTGGCAGCATCTTACAACCATCTGATAGGAGCGTTTCTCATTTTCCTCTCTGAATTCTGGCACAGCTTCTGTGTGTGCAGGGATAGAAGGTGTGGGGATTCTAAGGGAGGGCCCAGCCCAACCTGCCCAGGAGGCTGCTGACCTTTCGGACAAAGTGGCCTTGCCCCTCAGTTTAATGGCTGCCCACAGTTGGGCAAAGGTGGAAGGAGGGGGTGCTAATCTTCTCATGATCATTTCTGAATCATTTCTAATTATCTCGATTATGCCTTTCACCTCTCTGGTACCTCTCAGCCTTCAAGTCTCAGTCAAGTGTCACCTCCTCAGAGAAGCGTTCCCTGACCACCTGTCCACGTAGTCCACCAGGCCCTTACTCTTTGTCACAGTCTGCCATTCTTTCATCCACAGCGCTTGTAACAGTCTATAAGCATCTCACTACCTGGTACTTACCTGCTTGCTTGTGTGCTGTCAGTCTGCCCCACAAGTGGGGAAGTTCCAGGGGATGTGACCGCGT
>NW_005325690.1:0-1699 GCF_000412655.1 Myotis brandtii | reverse complement strand
CCCTAGTAATTAGTGACATTGAGCACTTTTTGCATGTACCTGTTGACCACTTGTGAATCTTCTTTAGAAAAATTTAGTTAATAGTACTTCTGCTCATTTTTCAATCAGATTGTTTGAGTTCATTTTTGTGAGTGTGTAGGATAGGGTTCCAATTTCATCCTTCTGCCTGTTACAACCCTATGAGTTTGATGGGAAATCTTTCCCACGGTCAAGCTTCAAATGAGTGCCCAGCCCTGGCCAACCTCTTGTATGGATGTTTGTGAGAGATCCTGAAACAGAGAATTTAGCTCAGCTGTCCTTGGGTTTCTGAGCCTCACACACGCTCAGATAAGAAATGTGTTACTTTATAAGCTAAGCTTGTGGCAATTTGTTATGCAGCAAAAGTTGCAGATTTTGGCATCTGGAAGTGAGAATAACTACATTATGAGAGTGGCTTTGGAATTGGGCACTAGACAGAGGGTAGGAAATTTTTGAAAAACATGGTAAAGACTAAAATTCCTTGAACAATTATAAGTCAGAACTTTGAGGGCATTGCCAGTGATGTCGCCAAAGGGAGTGAAGAACATTTTATTAGAAAGTGGAGTAACGGGGATCTTTGCCAGGTACCAGCAGAGAGCTTAGTGAAGTTCTCGTCAGCTATTACCTGGAAAGTAAAACACATTGTATGCATGAACTTGGTTATTTGGCTAGGGAAATTCCCAAGCAAAACGTTCGTGATGCCACCTGTTTTATTTTTTCTGATTACAGTAAAATGTGAGAGGAGAAAAATAATTTGAGGAAAGAACTACTAAAAAGAATTTTATATTTTGGAAAATTCTGAGCTTTTCCAGACGAAAAACTGCTAAGATTAAGAGATCGTTTCTAAGAACTGTCAGGAAAGGATGATCTTTAGATAAAAGTTGGTAGGCAAAAACACTGAGGATGTGACTATAAAACCTCAAATACCAATTTAGAATTTAGTCACAGAACAGGTCCTTCAGAGAGACTGAGGTTTTGTCTCAGATTCTCCCAATCTAGCAATAGGGATTCTAGGAACTGTAATGGCTTTGCTTCTGTCCCTCTCAGCATCCAGTCCTAGAGAGGAATCTAGAAGGGATTTCTGGATATAGCTTTTGTCTAATGAAGTAAATTTCTGTGAAATCCACTGCAGATCCACACAGTTCTTGAGAAAATTATTTCAGCAAAAACACTGCCAGCTTAGACTGAAAGGAACAGGGAGAGCGGAAAATGAGAAGAGGCTGAAACTCCACAGGCAGGAAGCAGGCTGATAAAAGTACTTAGCCACCCATGCATGCTAGTTTCACAGAAGAGGAAGTGTGGCTGGGAGCTGGAATACAGAACACCGAAATTAGAGGGAGAGCCATGGAGAATTATTCCCAGGCTTTGAAATTTAATCAAGAAACACCTAACATTTCCCTGACCCCATTTTCAAGTCACTATGGGCCAGTGAATCCTGTGTGCCTCCATTGTTACCTTTTGAGCAGTAATGTTGACACCTGTTATCCTGACGGTTCCACCACCACATGCGGATGTGTATGGAGCAGAAAACTGGTCTCTTTAATGTTACAGATTGAGAGGAACTTCAGCAGGGGTCTTATCCACATCTGGATCTGATTAGATGATGAATATCTGAACTTAGAACAGATAGTTAATGGGATGGACTCTTGGGGACCTTGGGAGGAGATAAATGCATTTTTTT
>NW_005325689.1:0-1699 GCF_000412655.1 Myotis brandtii | reverse complement strand
TAAGGCTTTCATCATGACACAAGGAAAGAACTTCCCTGCATGGACTTTGGAGTCAAAACTGACTATCCTTACCACTGATCAACTATGGTTTATTGGGCAAATTATTTAACTTCTCTGGACCTCAGCTCAGAGACTGGGAATGACCATAGTACCAAAGTTAAAGGACTAAAGCTAGGATTAAGTAAAATAATTCTTAATCTTCTTAGCTCATAATAGGTGATGCATACGTTTTAATTCCCTTTCACCACTCACCCTTACCTCTGAAAAAGGACAGAAGTCTCTGGTTAGTAGCCTGATTCCTTAGGAGGAAATTATTCCCAAAAACTCTCAATTATTTAATGCAGTGAAATTTAAGTGAGTACCTCTTAAGTATGGGGAACTGCTCTGCACAATGATATGAAGATGCTTCTGGGATGATTGAAACATGGTTTCAGTCCTCAAAGAATTTACCATGTATATTACCATGTATGGCCTTTATATATGTAATGGATTGTCAATTGCAGAGTTAAAATCTCAACCTTGTTTCCCTACACATGATTTTATAATGCCCCAGTCATTCTGATTGGCATATGGCTTTAGAAATTAAATTATGTAATTGTAATATTAGCTTAAGTAAAACATTGGAAAATCAAACCTACCTCTAACAACGAGACAGTTCTTCCAAGGCTAACTTGTTATAGACTTTGGAGTATAATCCTCCTATAGCCATGAGGACATCACTAATGAATGTCCTCATTAAAACCAGACACTGCCTCAGAATCCTTTTCCGTATGGTCGTAGATGAGATTTGGCATTCAAACTGAAATCTGCTTGCCATGCCCGAGATATCCAGCGCTTTGAATAATCCGCATCCAAGCTCATTGGAGACACTTTGGAGAAGATTTAGCCTATGTGTTACTTCCCATCCTGATTTCATGAATGAGAAGATTGAGTGCCAGACAGGGGAAATGTCCAGTTCCCAAATCACTCAACTGTTAATGGTAGAACATGGACTTGAACCCAAGGGAATCTCCACTGTGGTTCTCTGGGGTACAGTTGGAAGATGACAGTTCAAGTCACTGTTGCCACCACAACTGTCTTTCATGCTGCCCCTCTCCCGGTGGCCACACGTGCGGAGCCCCGTTACTACCATGCATCTCTACCCAGCTTGCTTCTCTAACGACCGGCTGGAGACATTTCACAAGCCAGCAGTGAAGCAGACATCAGGATGGATTCTTTTTCTCTCTTCCCCACCCCGCCCCCATCTTACTTTTTAAGAGGCACCATCATATACACATATGTAATTTTAGTCTTTTATGGTTTAAAAATCACACACTTCAGAGGTGGTGTTTCCTGGGCTTTGCGTCACGGCCAGCAGGAAATCATTGCTCATGTGCGTCTGTGCACCACCCAGCACCACGTCCTCCACCCCATGCACACACAACCACATCTATGGTGATGGGCGTTCTCATAGTCGATACCATCTCAACCGCAACCACTTCTTATGATTCTCAGCTGCATCCTTAAGACCTAGTTTCTTTGAAATGAAGGCAGTTGCCATTGCTTCCCAGGACCCCTGGTGGTGTTTTCTGTCAAAGCAAAGAGGAAAGGAGCCAACATTTGTTCAGGAACTACGCTGTTCTCAAAGCTTCCCATGCATTTTCCCCTTTCACCCACATAACAGTGTAGCTCAGTGGTTCTCAACCTTGGCTGCACATTA
>NW_005325688.1:0-1699 GCF_000412655.1 Myotis brandtii | reverse complement strand
AGGAGCACTCAGGTTCCTAGAAAGTAGGTGGACCTGTGACAAAGCCAGTAGCCGGAGGCTGACTCTGCAGGTGGACTTAACTGCCTCTCATAACCCCTCGCCAGGAACTGGATCCGCCAGTACCCAGCCTTGGTGAACTGCACTACAATCAACTGGTTCTCAGAGTGGCCCCGTGAAGCCCTGCTAGAAGTGGCTGAGAAGTACCTCATGGGAGTAGACCTGGGAACTCAGGAGAATGTGAGACCCTCCTTCCCATCTCTCTCCACACCCCCTGGGCTCTCTTCTGTTTCCTTCTCCATTTGCCACCACTCTCTGTCCTATATCCTTTATCCTTTGGCCTCAGATCCACAGGAAGGTGGCCCAGATCTTCGTCACCATGCACTGGTCAGTGGCTCAATATTCCCAGAAGATGCTGTTGGAACTGCGAAGATACAACTATGTCACACCCACCAACTACCTGGAACTTGTATCTGGATATAAGAAGTATGACGAAGAGTTGGGGACATAGAGGGCCAGGGAGCTTGGTGTCTTTTGAGGGCAATTACTGAAATGATATCATGGAAAATATCTGGGAGCTGGCCAAGAGGACTGGCTCAAGGACCTGGGCACTGATGTGGAATAGTAGAGATGCAAGGGGTTTTAAGTTTGCCAGGAAATGAATAAAGGAGAGATGGATCCTCCAGGGGTGTGACAGTCTCTAGAGCCCTCTTCACACTCTTTGTCCTTATTTTCTGGAATGATGTTTCTTTTTCCAACCACAATACAATGGTGACACTGCCACTTTACCCATAATATATACACCCGTCCTCTCCTCTCTGCCTTTAATATCTTCTAGACTTTCCACCATTCCCAAGAATTACATATTTATTTATTAAGGTGTATTGAGTATTTTTATGTGCTTAACACAACAATAATTTGTTTTGAAGGATATAAGAGAAATGTAAAAAAACAACAACCCTCATTTATTGGATTCAGTATTTTAATCAAGGGGAAGAAAATGCCATTTGTAATAATAATGATAGTCAACATTTAGTCCTTAATGAAATATGTATTGTTGAGCACCTACTATGTGCCAGGCACTATTCTAGATACTTACAATATACCAGCTAGCAAAGTCAAGTCCTTGCCTTCCCTGGATCATATTTGCTGGTTACCATGCTAAGCCCTCTACATGCATTTTCTTATTTAGTCCAGAAAACAATTCTGCATAGACAGTTTTTATGGCTTGGACAATGTTAAAACTTTTTGAATGAGGTGCCAACATTTAAAACTCAGGAGCCTTAGAAAAATCCAGATTTTCAACTTCTCTCTGAAAATCAGAAATTTTGGCAATACTGAGCCCACACTCATTCCCACATGAAAAAACCAGGCTAGAGACAAAGATGGCCACCCTCTCAGGGCAGGTTTTTTCTCTAGTTCACGCAGTCCCCCTGCCTGCCGCACCCTGAGGGACAGAGGCAGATTCCCGGGGGGGAAATGGTGTGGTGAAAACGAAGACTAGCAAGCTGAGAGGTAGAATAAATCAGAGGGATGAGAGTCTGGAAGCACGAAGTCCAGTTGGGAAGCTGTTGTCTATGATCCAGGAAGGAAAGAATAAAAACCTGACCAGAGTGTGGTGGCAACAGAAAGGAAGGCAGGGAGCTGAGACACGCTGGGAAGTGAGACTGTCTAGGGCAGTGGTTCTCAACCTTCCTAATGC
>NW_005325687.1:0-1698 GCF_000412655.1 Myotis brandtii | reverse complement strand
GACATGGGTACAAGACCTATTTTACCATTCCATGAATTCTTCTGTAATTCAAGCAGCAGTGGGAGCTCAGCAGTAAAGACAACATGTGAGGCAGTAGGGAGTGGTGGGGACTGTGGCAAAATGCAGAGTCTCATCTCAAGGGACCACCCGCCACGTAGCTCTAGCTGATTATGACTGTGTAGGAATGTAGGCTGAGTGTTGCCAGGTCTTTCAAGTTTTCAAGAAAAGCTGAAAAACTGGAAATTTTTTATGTGAAAGCTTCTGATTTTTCAATGTTGGCAAATGATGCAAATTTTAAAAAACATATCGTCTGAGCCAACACTCCATGAGCCAAGCAAAGCCGGTCTGGGGGCTGGTTCCAGCTCCCACGTAGCCAGTTGTGATCTGTGGACCAGAGGAAGCTGTTGGCTTCTCAAGGAAGAAACATGACCTTGGTCGCTGGCAGAGGCCTCTTTGGTGAGGCCCGAGATGAAAGACCAGAGATAAGATAAAGCATCCTTGACCTGAAACGGAGCGTCCCTTCATCAGCCCTGAGGGCAGGGGGAGGGAGGGCGGCCTTTCTCATTAAAGGGCGACGCGGGGAGAGGTTACTGGAGGCCAGGACAGTTCTGATACCCCATCCATCAGCCAGAGGTGGCCAGGACCGCGGTTCCTTCTGGAGGACTCTCCGAAGTGAATCTCACTTTGTCCAAAGGTGTTTTTTTTAAACATTCTTTTGGGGGCAAGGAGCGAGAAAACCCGACTCGGCTATTATATAATAGAACCTCCTGATCCCTCTGGGGGGAAGCAGGCTGCGGGCAGAGCGGCTGCCTCCCGGCTGTCTTCCTTAGCACCGCCCTGCAGGCTCAGGCTTCCTTCCCTTGGAAAAACCTAAGAATGCCTGCGGAGAGCGAGCGCACCCTGGAAAGCCTCTCCCGCACATCTGTTAGACACATCGCCCGCTGTCCGCTGCTTGTTCCACACTGAGCAGAATGGTTTCCTCATTACTCCCCTTGTCGCTGCAAAACCGCACTTGGAAAGATGCAACCGCCAAGGGGGCGTGGCCAATCAAACGGCCCCAAACACTGGCCTGGGGGGCCGCAGGCAGGGGAGCACTGATGTGCCCCCGGGGAGGGGGGGTAGGGCTGCGGTGTAAGGGGCTCCACGGCTTCCTGTGTGCCTTGCTGTGTGTCTCTGTGTATGTGAGTCTGTGCATATGAGTCTGTGCATGTGTCTATAGAAACGTCTGTGTGTCTTTCTAATTGTCTATTTTTTATGTAGCGATGTGAGTGCTGTGTGTCATTTCATTTCATTATTGTTTTTCAGCTTTATGGAGATATTGGCATGTAACACATAAGTTTAAGGTGTGCACCATGATGATCTGATAGATGTATAGGTTGGAAAATGATTACTACAATAAGGCTAGGCAACACCTCCACCCTCGCACAATTGCCTTTTTTGTGTGTAGGGTGAGGACATTTAGGATCTACTCTCTCAAGTATACGATACGCTATTGTAATTATAGTCACCGTGCTATACGTTAGATCCCAGAACGTACTGATCTTCCAGCTGGGAGTTTGAACCCTTTGACCAACATCTCCTCATCTCCGCCACCCCCCCGCCCCCACCGCAAGCACCCTTCTACTCTGCTTTTTTAGATTCCACATATAAGTAAGATCAGACAGTATTTATCTTTCTCTGATTTATTTCACTTAGCAT
>NW_005325686.1:0-1698 GCF_000412655.1 Myotis brandtii | reverse complement strand
GCGGAGGCCTGGAAAGGGTCAGAAAGACTTGATATCTGGTTACCTGTATGCGCTCCATCAACCTCACAGTCACTGCAAGAATCATATCCCCAACTTGCCTTGAACTTGCTCTACAGTTTTTATTTCAAATCCTGCCACCCTGAGTATTTTCAAACAAGTCCTTGCGACGCCTTGATTCCAAATCCATGTGCCCTTACACTTAAACCAGCCATTCTATCCTGACCAGCTCTGCGAGCTCATATACGACTTCCTGTCTTTCGTTAACTATTTGTTTTGCCAGTTTTCTTACTTTGCCACTAAATCTATTATTTTACTTCTTTTGGGTCCCAATCTCTTGAAATTTCTACTTGACCTTTTTTTTTCCCCTTTTAACTCGATTCTCTGCCTGACCCAGTGGGTACCCTTTGGTTAACTCAAACTGCTGTTTGTTTTTTAAAGTCAACAACTTTTATTATCCCTCACATATTTCATAGAAAGGGGAATGTGGCAAACGGTTCAGGGTGGGATGAAAAGAAAATGCAGGTTTGAACACGCTCTGTTTCCAGCTGGGAGCAGGCTCTCCCCAACATGCACATTGTCCACGCTCCTGAGGCACGGCTCTGGGCGCAGCCAGCATAGCCCATGGGGCAGCAGGAGCAGCAGCTTCTGCAGGAGGTCATTTGCAGGCTTTGCATTGCAGGAGCCGGCACAGGTGCAGGATCCAGCAGTGACACAGGAGCAGTCGGAGTCCATTTTGAGCAGAGGTGAGGCAAGAGGTCCAAAGCAGAGCAGTCACTTGTGCTTTTGCAGTGCGTGGTATCTCAAGCTATTCTCATTCACAACACTCCACTCTTTAGAGCCCTTATTCTCAAGGTTCGCCTGCTCTGCAAACTCCCAATCCTGAATCAATTGCACGATTTAATTTCTTCCCACCTAGGTCTTCTTGGGTTGCAGAACACAGTGTAAAAATAAAAAAACAGTGTGGTGAAGGCCTGGGGGGAGAGGGAGGGGAACAGTGACGGGGGGAGAGGGTCATGGGGGAAAAGGGGACATCAGTAATACTTTCAAAAATAAAGATTTTTTTAAAAAAAAGATGGAATGTATGGATGAGGGGGAGAGGGTGGTTACAAAATCTAGTAAGTCAACTTCAGTCCTGATCTTTGATCAGCACCCTCTACCATTCTTCTCAGATTATTATAAACCTTTACCACTTAGCTTCAACTGCTTACTCATCCACATCCCCAGTAGATAACTGCCTTCTAATGCACAGAGGGAGTAAAATTCCAAAAGCAAGAACTTCCCCTTCCCACCATGAGCCTCCAAAAGAACCTGTGTATGTGCACCTTGCTGCCTCTGCCCCCACTCCCAAGAGAACTGAGATGTCCTTTTTCTAGTTAAATCCCACCTCTGCTATGATCTCACTTCATGACCATGCTCCTTCAGCCACCCCCTCAACATCTGTACTTGCAACCACTCAGCCTCCACTGGTTCATTTCCCTTGGCTGAGACAACACTCCTTCAACCCCACACTCTGGTTATTGCCCTATTGTTTCTCTTTAGAGTCAAGCTTCTGGAAAGAATTGTCACTCCTCTTTCTCAGCTCTATAACCCGAGTCATCTGATTGCTTGGCTTTCGATGCTGTGGGCCACTCATTGTGATACCACGTTTACCTGTCCTCCCGTGTTTGTGCTCTTCCTGTGTCCCCTGTTGGGTTGAGA
>NW_005325685.1:0-1698 GCF_000412655.1 Myotis brandtii | reverse complement strand
CAGGTGAACTGGGCCTGAGGATCCAGGCACTGGTGCTTTTTAGACTCCCAATTTGGTTTATTCTGTCTCCTTCTCCGCCCGTCTGTAGTCAGAGCTCCAAATGGCATCGAAGGAAGTTCATAGAGACCATGTTTTTTGGAAACAAGTGGAAAGAGGGCCTGCTCTAAAGCCGAGAAAGGAAGTAAGTAGCAGGACTGTCAGGTACAAGCATTTACTCTGCTAGTGATTCTAAGGGGATGTCATAAAAGGCAAATTAACTTCCCCTTGGTTCTCTCTCTTAGGATATTTGTCATGGAACTCAGCCACCAGGCCGTGGGAAATCTCAGGCCACATGAGGAGGAACCAAGGTCCCTAGTCTCTAACCTAACTAAACTCCCAGCTGACAGCCAACACTGCTTGCCAGCTATCTTGAAAGTGGCTCCTCAGCCCTCTGTCGAGCCATCCAGCTGATATCCCTTGGAGCACATGAGCCTTTCCTGCTGAGCCGGGTCCAAATGGCAGAGTTGGAAACAAGATATCTGATATTTACTGTTTGAAGCCACTATGTTCTGGGCTGGCTTTTTATACAGCAATGGAAAACCAGAACTCCTTCACCTCACAGATGAGGAAGCTGTGCTTCAGGGAGCTGAAGTGACCCTGCTCTCCTCTGGTTTCTGATTAGTCCATAGCAGTGATCCATGCTCAGAAAGATCACTGACCTTTACACTCTCTGAGACGCAAGTTTACCAATCAGGCAAATACCCCAAATCTCATTTACAGTGATAGCAATCATTTCTTAACTATTTCTTTACTCTTTTGAATATCTTCATTTTGATTCGCCATTTAACATCTAATTCTAAAAATCTTTCAGAGTTTAAGTTAGTGTGTTACTTGGACACAAGTGGTCCAGATCAGTTGAAGTACAAGATGTGGATAATGTTAACATTTGCCAGAAAGGACTGGCCCTGGGGCAACCCCCAGAGAAAGGGTTTTTTAAAATATTTCATCACACGTTAACTTCATGAAGAGTTGTGGTTATTTTTCTTCACATGAGTAACATGCCTCTAAGAAACACAAATGATGAAAGCCTGTTTTTTCTTAAGAGGTTAGAGTTTAACCCAAAACTCAAGGGATTTTGTCTACAACATTCATATATCACATCCTTCAATTCAGCTGGTTTTCTGACACCAACCCAGAAACCTAGAATCCTAGTCTTTGCTCTTCCTCTGGCTAACTTGGAGATTTTTAGGAATGTTAGTTAAATTCATGGGGCCTGTTTCCACATTTGTAGAACAGGGGGATTTGACCTGCATGTAAAGTAGCTGCCTCTCCAAAATATGAATATTTTCTATCTGCTTTGCCTGCCTCACAAGATGTCTGTGTAGAGATACTATATAAGGAAGCACACTCTACAACTCAAGGGACGGTCATCACCACCATCATAACCCAGCCCCAGCCCCAGAGCCAGGTCAGCCCCTCTGAAGGGAACCCTGCAGCAACACCAATGGTGCCGATGGAGTGAGAGAAGGCCAGGGGCGCTGTCTCTCTTGGTCTCCTTGCCAAGATTCTCTCCATGCCTACAGTGCTCACTTTCATCAGCTTTCCCCGTGTGGAACCTAGGGCAGCACAGCCTGAGATAGGTGTCTAGTGATACGGAGTTAGGTGACAAAACTATAAAGACTTGCAAAGAAATGATCATTCTAAAGTCAGGAGAGTGAT
>NW_005325684.1:0-1698 GCF_000412655.1 Myotis brandtii | reverse complement strand
GCAGTTTGCCGACCACTGCCCTGAGCGTCCTTATTTTTTCAGAAATCAGTTAAATGTTCAGCGTGGGTGTTCCCATATCCAGGTAGGTCTCAGTGGTGTCTGGTGTCTCGTTGTTTTCCATGTGGCTAGAAGGGCCATCTGTTACTTGGTCAGCCCAGCACCTGAGGAAGAGCCAGCCTCTCCCAGGGACGGAGGTGTGAGGTGTGAGCCTCAGGAACCCACAGCCGCCAGACTCCTGTGTAAGGTGGAATCGCAATCGCGGGCAGAGACTTGCCTGCAGAGTCAGTTCTTGGCTTCAGTGTTGCAAAAGCTGAGGATAGTGCTGCTCACATCTTGACGTTGGGACCTTGGGTAGGTTCTGTTTTAAATAATCTGGGCTGGATCAAGATTCTGAACTCTGACCTGCTTTTGCTCAGCAAACCACTCACAGTAACACAGGCCTGGGTTTCTCTACCTTGGCACTACGAACGTTTTGGACCAAATAATTCTTTGTTTGGGGGGGCGGGGGTGGGGACGGGACTATCGTGCACTGTAGGCTGTCTGAGCACCATCCCTGGCCTCTGCTCACCTGAAGCCACCACCAGTTCTTTAGTTGTGACGATCAGAAATGTCCTCAGACATTGCCAGATGTCCCCAGAGTTGAGATGGGGGGCAGAAGCATCTCTGATGGAGAACCACTGGCCTCGATGCTTCTCTCCCCTTCATTTGTTCTTCAGTGATTCTTTGGATCCTCCGAACCAATGAATTTCCCTTCTGCTTGAGCTAGTTTACTTAAATATTTATGAACTTGTAATTGAATCCTGCAACTTATGGACATTTAAGTTTGTAGTTATTTGGGTGACTTTATATTGCCTGGTACTCCACTAAGCTCTGTAAATGTACATGCTGCGTATACTTTAGTACTTAGCATGGGGTTCAGTCTGTGGGAGGTAGTTGATAAATGTCTACTGGATGAATGGAATTCTATGTGGGATGGTATATACATCTTTTTTCTTCCCTTTTAAGCTCTAATGTATTTCAAAAATGTTTTGTTGAAGTCTAATGTATACAGGCGAGAGCAAAAGTAGGTTTCCAATTGTTCATATGGAAGTAACATAATAATTAATAAATAATTATGCAAGAAGAAACTGTGTCTCGCCTACTCACAATTGGAAACCTACTTTTGTCCACCCCTGTGGATCCTAAAGAGTACGCATCAGTACACAGTTCGGTGATGGTCACACTTTGGACCAAATCAGGAGCAGCATTCCAGAACCTTCCCCTGTGCTCCCTTCTACTCTATAGTCTTTAAAAATTTTCATTCTCTTCAGTAATGAAAAGGAATCATGTTTGTATTGCTAAAAGGACAGAGAAGCAAAAGGAAGAAATTATACTCTTTTAAAACATAAATGTTAACATTTAGAGGTATTTTCTTTCAGTCTTTTCAATGCCTATATGTGCACATAAATGCATTTGTCAAACTAAAATGACAATTTGTCAAACAAGATTCATATTGTATGTTCTCTAGCTTTGCTCACTTAATACCAGGTTGTGAACATATTTCCATTTGCATAAGGGGAAATTTACATCTAATTCACTGTTGTAAAGGCACTGTGAATTCCATTGAGCAGATATACCACAATTTATATAACCCACACCTCTTTTGTGGTCATTTTTTTGAAAACTGGATAGGTAAGTGGTTTCTGTTTTCCACTTTTA
>NW_005325683.1:0-1697 GCF_000412655.1 Myotis brandtii | reverse complement strand
TACATTTCTATAGAATGAGATGATCTATAGCATATACAGTATGTATTATGCATAACATTAAGACACAACAATTCAATGTGTGAAGGCATGGAAACTGACTCAAATTCTCTGTAGATCAGTTTGGAAATATAGATTAAGAACCTGATAATAGTCCTATTATTTAACATGTTATTATGACTTATAAAACAGTTCTAAGAAATAAACTAAAGTATACTCAGAAAATCATGTACATGAATGCTCATTGAAACTTCATATGTATTATCTACAAATGGAAAAAATCTTATTTGTCCAATCAAAAACATCAATGTCTCTCTCTCCCTCTCTCTCTCTCCCTTCCTCTCCTGTCCTCTCTTTCTTAAAAAAATCAATAAAAACATACCCTCCACTGAGGATACTTTTTAAAAAGGATGTTTGTAAGGAAGCCAGTGAAAGGAGTGGAATAGGGAATGGAGGCCATTTCTGACAGGTACCCGATGAGAATACTTGAAGGTAAAAAACAGCAGGATGTTTCTGGGAAGAGCAGGTGATTCAATTACACATTTACTTAATACATAATTTTTGGCCAGAAGATGCCAAGAAGTCTTTTAGATGTTGGAGTTTTAATATTATAAGATTATGTTCTCATTTCTTCAAAACTTTACCATCTATCCTGCTTATCAGATTAGCTCAATTTGTAGCATTTTCCAGATGCTAAGGTATTGCTGCCAGCTCTTACTTTTTATATCACAGTGTTGGAAATATACATCAACTCAGACAAGCTCTATAACATCTGAACTTGGATTTGAACATGCTCTCTAGCTCAACTGGAAAATAAAGGTAGCCTCAAATAATCACCCATTTTAAACTATGCATTCACAATTTCTGGGAAATCCAAGAATCTTTAAAATACCAAAGAAACAACAACCATAAAACCAGTCATTATTTGTATTAGTTTTACTATTGCTGCTGCTGCTACGAGTTACCACCAACTTAGTGGCTTCAAACAACACAAATTTATCATTCGATAATGCAGCAATTTCTAAAGCGTGTGTCAACAGCAACAAGAACACACTCAGACTCAAATTTTGCCCTAACTCCTAACAAACCTGAAGGAGACAGTTAACATTAAGGAAATGGGCCTTGGGGTTTCACATGCACCTTGGATAGGACACGTACTTGGGACAATAGGAGCAAATGTCAAGTATGGCTCTCCGTTAGACTACCTAAGGGATTTCACTAATTCCCATGCCTACGCTCCTCTCCAGATTAACCACATCAGGTCTTCTAGGTGCAAGATCCATTTGTTAAAACTGATTAAGTAATTCCTATCTGTAGGCTGTTTGGAAACTACCTTGGCTAGTTCCCAAACTGCCAAGTAGGAAAATATATTCATAGACTATAGTCGGAGGAGACTGAAGAGAAATAACTGGCATATCCCAGAAAGTGAATACACTTTGACAACTGTGACATTCCCTCCACTGTGTGAGGGATGACAAATGCCTCCAATGAGCCTATGGGGTGGGGAGGGGGGGTGTTCTTTGCTTAACTGAGGAGAAGGAAGTCATCATACAGTTCATATTCTTGAGAGAGCAGTTTACCTTGTACTTCCTTCCAGACCTTGCTTTATTCACCAGAGCCTCTGGCAGCTTGTGTGTGAGGCCATGCGTTCACGTTCAGATCATGGACTGAAGTCCACAGCATTAGGCATTCAGGACAGA
>NW_005325682.1:0-1697 GCF_000412655.1 Myotis brandtii | reverse complement strand
GGTGAGGTCATGAGGGTGGAGCCCCCATGGGGGCATTAGTGCCTTCATAAGAAGAGCCACCTGAAGAACTAGAGGAATTAAGGAAGACTTAGGATGGGCTCCAGGCGTGGAGGAAGGGGTGCTGAGACACTGCCAAATCGAGGAGTGGGACTGGACATGGATTTTGAGAGCCAGTGGGGAGCCAGTGACGGATGCTGAGCAGGGAGTGGGCCCCGTGCCAGGTTCTGCATGATGAACAGGCAGCTGGTCTCTGACATTGAGAACCATTGACTTAGGGGAATAGCTCGACGCCTAGGTACCAGCTGGTGGGGGAAATGCATCTCTTAGGGACAACCATTCCCTGAGGACAATTCTAACCCCTCTGATTATCTCCTAAGTTTTCATATAGTCACGAACACACACGTGAACATTCACTTCTAACTGCACTGTTGAACATATTCTCAGATGGACGGTGTCACTGTACCATTAGTTACAAACACACCTTAAATGAGAAAATGGGCAACATTTCTAAGTGTCATGGCCTAACCCAGGTGTGGACCCGGGTTGGGAGGGAGGGAGAGGGGGCGCGCGATTTTAAGGAAAAGGGGCGGCCTTTGTCGGGAAGGACCGTGAGAATTTCTTAGAAGGCCTGCAAGCATCTTGGAGTCAGTTCTTGGTGACCACAGTCAGAGGGAGGACCCAGGAAGGGCATGAATCATCTAAGATGATGGGGAATTAAAACAAACCAATAAAGAGCCATGGCTCTGGCTTTGGCATGCTGTCAGAGGTCGATGCAATTCGACACACCCATGCTCTCTGCGCCCCGACTGCCCGCACCCTCCCATGCCGGCTGGAGCAGCCCAGGAGGCCGCTGGGCAGGCAGCCACAGGCAGCAAAGCTCCAAGATGGGGAATCCATGTACCAAGACTCAGAATCTGTCTCAAACTAGGGCAACATTTCTCCCAGGCCGCACACCAGGGCACACCCAGCTGGGCAGCCGGCTCACCTGCCCACGTGAGTGTACCGAGTACAGAGGTGGATAAACTAGGATGCGGCCACAATCGCATCAGGGGCCCGGACACTTGACTCTGCCACCAGCAGGATGGGGAAGGTAAATGCCTCCGTTTCTGGTCCCTTCTCTCAAAATGACTTTAGTTTTAGTTTTCATCTTGGAAATGGGATCGCAGGGCAGAAAACAGCATGTTTTTGAGAAAAAGGCCTGGGAGCTTTTCTTTCTTAAAATGAATGGAAGCTGACGCTGGGACCAGCTGCAAGGACTACGGACCCAGGAAACATGATGCCAGCCTCACCGCCTGAAGCCGGACCATCTCGGTGGCGGGAGGGAAGGTTTCCCCAGGGTCTCCCCTTCTCCCAGAACTGACTGGACTCACGGACCAGTCTGAACCCACTACGAACCACTGGCAACCTCAGGCTCTTTACTTAATCTGCGCTGCGGTTTCACAGGCAGGATAGGGTTCCCGGGGGTGCAGGGACGGGCAATGCCGGCGTGTAGCACTGTGCCCAGCAGGAAGCCAGCAATCAGCCAGACGTCCATGTCCACGGTATTATTATTACTCTGGTGCCACCTGGCTGGGTGGGCTACCACTTGCAGCCAGATTGCGGGGGTAGAGAAGTGAGAGCTAAGAAACAGGGCCCTGCCCAGCCTCAAAGGGCCCTGCAACTGTGGACGTGGGCAAAGCCATCTCCTGGGGCTGGAG
>NW_005325681.1:0-1697 GCF_000412655.1 Myotis brandtii | reverse complement strand
AAAAAAAAAAAAGAACTAACACTTAAAAACGAATATTTATATCGTTTACACTAGTTTAAAACATTAGGAACATGGAGAATTAGTGTTTTCTGACTTTGTAAAATACTTATCAAAAGTAGCTTGAACTGTGCTTGCCTTCTTGTTGGATAACATGGTGTGGAGGAGCATCTTTTCCATGCCTTGGCGAGTGGTCATAGTCTTTTCTAAGCTTGGGTTAGTTTCTAACATTTTAGCCTTTGTGCTTTCATTGTTGTGAAATATGCCCAAGAGTTTCTCTAATGTGAAGTCTTTTGCCAGTAGCACCTCCTCTGGGACGTCTTTGTTTTTCTCTTGCAACCACTTCCCTCCTTTGCCTTCACCTGTGGCTGCACATGTAAAGGTAAGCTATCCCTTCCATAACTCCTTTTTTGTTTGATTCAAATTTCACGTTCAGCATTACCAGTTTTTATTTTGTTACACTTTCATCTTTATTGGCCAATTTCTGTTTTTTTTTGAGTACCCATTCTGGGGGAATGTCAGCAGGTTTATCACTGGGATACAAGGAGGTAACACAGTGAGTGATGCATTTTGCTGTCTGTGGGAATGGAATGAGAGATTAGCCAAGATAGTAGCCAACCACAGGCAGGCTCTGAAAGAAGTGATGTGATTGGTCACTGATCATAAAATGCATCTATCATTTGTGGGCTGAGGAAGCAATGAAGTTGTACTGTCTGCAATAGCTCACAGTTCATATACTGTGGGTCACTGGAGTTTGCTAGAGGACTGGTGTTATTAAATGAAGCTACGGTAAACTCACATTTGTGCATAATTTCAGAATTGTGCAGAGAAGAGAGAGGACTATGTTCACCTGCCTACTTTCACCTGCCTATGTTCACTTGCCTACTTGACAACTTTGTTTGTTTAAGACTATCTCATACTTCACATGTCCTAAACTGAGCTTTTGATTTTCTCCATCTCCAAGCCTGCAATCCTCCTTGTCTTGTTAAATGATAACTCGCGTCTTTTAGTTGTTCAGGTAAAAAACGTTGGAGTCATTTTTGACTCCTCATTTTCTCTTATACTGCACATTCAATCCATCATCTGACCCTTTCAACTCTATGTTCAGAATATTAGTAGAATCCTACCATTTATCAGGGCCCATGGCCTCCATCCTTCTGGGCCATCACCAGCTCTCGTTCAGCTTCCTAACTGGCCTCCTCACTTCTACCCCAGCGCCACCACACCTATTCTTCACAGAAACCAGAATGATCCTTTAATAATGCAAATTGATCATGTGACTTCCTTGCTAAAAATCCTTCATTGGTCTCCTATTTCAATCAGAGTAAAAGCCAATCAATTCTATAATGATCTCTAAGGCCCTATGTCATCCCCCCAAGGCTACCTCTCTGACCCTTCTGCTTTCACAGCAGCCCTTCACCCACTCTGCTCTGGCTGCACTGGCCTCCTCATTCTTCCCTGGACAGGCCAAGCATACTTTGCCTCAGGGTCTTGACACATGTTTGAAACACACCCATCTGGTATGTTTCTTCCTCATATATCCACATGGCTCATTCCTCTTATTTCCTTCTCGCCTCTGTGCAAACATCACATTTTATAGCACATGCTATACAAAATAATAATACCCATCCTTCAACGCCTTACCTGGAAATCCCTTATTCCCTAATACAGTTCCCTCCCAATATCTCTGTTATCATCTA
>NW_005325680.1:0-1697 GCF_000412655.1 Myotis brandtii | reverse complement strand
GATTTTAAAATTAAAGGCCAAACTGGAATGCGTTCACATTTTCCTTTCCTTTTCTGTTGGACTAAACAGATATACACTAAAAGCAATTTAGGAGGGAATGCCGTCGTAAAACAGCGGGCATGTGTGTTGATTTCTCAGGTAAACATCCACAATTGGTGAAGGGTATTTACAACACAAAGCCACTTCCCATTCAATCTCAATAACCTACCTCCACTGGGTCACTGAGGCTCCTGCCACAGGACTCCTGACACCTGGCCCACACACAGCTGTCCTTCCCAGGTTTATAGTGACCTTCCAGGTCATGTGAGACCACACTTTATGGCAGCAATTACCTTCTGTTTGGTTGTGAAAAACAGAATGTGTAAGAGTAGTCACAAAATACTGTTCCCCACCACTCTGCGAATATCAAATTGGTAGTTACTCCACAGCTGGCCGTTCAACTTGAGAGCAGTGAACAGGCGATGGAGCCTCTGTTAGGGCTCTGCTTTTTCAGTTACATAGCAAGTCAACGTAGCAGCACCTTTCTGAGTTACAAATTCTATGTTCAGTGTGATGTCCCTCGTTTAGTCTGATATTCTTGTCAGTAGTAGTTGAACGGCTACAATCAATTTTAATAGTTGACAATCAAATCATCTATGTTGAACTCAGAATCCTGTGAAAATCCTATCTCTTCTAACTTCCTAGAGAGGGGGAAAAGCAAAATCAGATAATGTAATTGCTGCAAAAGCAGAATAAGTGAATTCACTAATGTAATGTCACCCAGACAAAAAAGGAAAGGACTTTCTAAGTTCAATGAATCCTATTCTTCCCAAGGCCACAGTCATTTCTGGTGAATAGAAGTCATATAGTTGCCTTTCTTTCCTATGAGAAGCCAATTGAATCAACTAATGAAACAGGTTGTATTTGATTACTGACTTTAGGCACCCAAAAAAGAGAATGCATTGCTTTACCATCCAAGAAAGACTTAGACAATCAAGAATGAGTTTGAAGAAGTTTCATTTTTTCATATCAGTGCACCTCAACTTAAGCAGTAACACAAAACATGTGTCATTTCTTAGCTTCATTAAGTAACCTGCCCCAGGGCCAGAGGACCAGGCCTTTCTCTATCTCCCACTTCATTATTCACAGTATGTCTGTTACTCCCAATAGGGAGGGATTTTCTTCAAGGGAAGGGTCATGCCTTATAGATCTTTGATCTTTACACCCCTAGACCAATGCTTTGAACATAGAAGGTACTCAATGAATGGATGTTTGTTAAGTAAAGCAAACTTAATAAAGCATGGTGAATCAGATCACCTAAAATATAAAAATATGAAAAGTTGTAGCATCATAATCTAATCATGCAATTGTTGTGTAAGTATTGAACCTGGAAAGAGGGAAATACAAGTACAGTCTTATAAAACGGTGTTCTCTACAAAAATTATTGACTTTGCAATTCTTCTTAACTTCTGACCAATTATTAGAAGTATAAGAAGGCTTTAAATAGCAGAAAAACTCAGAGACAGAAATAAGTAAAATGTTTCATTCTGTCTCTTTCACACATTAAAAGATCAATGTCTTGAAAAATCCATGTAGTTAACATATAACATTCCTGATATGTGATAGTCATTTTTTATGATTGAGAAATATGTTAATTTTATGTTCTTTCTTTACTTTCTCAAAGCTGTTTATTTTAGATTGTTCCTCTTAGGAAAAAA
>NW_005325679.1:0-1697 GCF_000412655.1 Myotis brandtii | reverse complement strand
GAAGTATTTTAACTTAGAAAATTTGTCTTTTGGTTAACCTCTTGCATACAATTTTTAGCTAAATTTAGAAACAATAGGTGTGAAAGAGCAAGCATATATTCTGTTTCCATGTTTTAGACAGTTGTGTGGTGAGTTAGAAATGAGAGTGACAGTTACAAAGCGAAACCATAATTGAGTACTGATGTAATTTTTCAGGTTACACTAGCCTCCTTTTTATTGCGTATGTCTCATCAAGTTTTGATAATGTTTTAGAATATCCAAAGGACTTTTAGCTGAAGGCCTTAGGTATAAAAGCAATTATGATTTGACCAAATTCCAATTTAAAAATATTGAGTATTCTAGGATGTGCTATTTTGAACTTATCTCAAAAGTTGGTAAGTCAAATATTTACTGTGTAATCACAAAGTATTAGGTTCTGAACAAACCTTAAGAAGACAAACTTGCTGGCTTACCTTCCCAGGGTGTATTCTATATATATATATTTAATTTTTATATCACATTTTGGATTGTTAACATAAAAATATTCACCAAAGACCTACTGTTTTCACAGCATTAAGAATACAAAATATATAAGAGATGACCCTGATCATAATTTTATCAGTTGATTATGAAACATGGAAAGGGAAAGATAGCCAAAAAAACTGTTGAGGATAGGGAATAAATTAAGCAATCCTATACTTAATGTTAACTCCAAGGGAACACAACATGGTGGAAGATGATGGAAATAAAAGTATAATTGCCAGAAAATGTTACTTATATCCGATTTGTGACTATATCATTGGCCAGTACTGCCCGAACAAGGTTAAATAATAGAAGTGATATGGATGACTGAATTTAATGGGCAGGATTATTATTATTATCATTATTATTAATGATAATAATAATAAGTATTATTTTGCCTCCATACCTGCATCTACTAAGTGTGATGCTGACTTGATTGGAGATATTTATATTTTAATTGTTTAAAGAAAGTATTCATTGATTTCTATTTTATTAAGAATCTTTTTCAGAAAGAATGTTAAATTCAGTCAATTGCATATGTTTGCATTTGTGGAATGATCACATGGATTTTCTTCTTTAACCTATTAAAATCAAGCCATCCTTCTACTCTTAGGAAAACCCTTCCTGAACAAAAAATATTTTATAATGTGTTGCTAGAGCATGTGGGCTAATAGTTTATTTAGGTTTCAGGAATTGTCAATACTCAAATTTAGCCCAGTGGCCGTGCTGTGACTCCAGTCAGTTGGGTTGTTTGGAGTGGGTCTTTAGTCAGTAAATTGGAACATGGGTACATGGTTCAAGTTCCCACTGAAGAAACTGGTTAAAGATCGCCAAGAGAACTTCTGTTTCTGGGAAGAGTGAGTAGATATACTTTTTCTTATTCCTCCCACTAAGTGCAACCAAAAAACCCTGGACATTATATGTAAAACAAATATAAGAAGGCAGACCAGCTAGGGACTTGTGACCCAAGAAAAGACATGATGGGGAGTTCCTTGGATTTTCCTTTGCCTCATATATTCCAGGCTTGGAATTGAAGAAGCCAACAACCTGGAAATGACAACAGTACAGACAAAAGAAGACTAACAAGAGCCTATTCTCTCTAGCCAAAGGACCAGGAAAGGGGTGGCCCAGCAAGGCATAAGACCTTTATTTTTTTATTTTTATTTTTTTGAAATATATTTTTATTGATTTTAGAG
>NW_005325678.1:0-1697 GCF_000412655.1 Myotis brandtii | reverse complement strand
CACAGTCCGTTTGCGACACAAATGGATTCAAACCCCGACCTTCTTTTCTCTAGACTCACGTTCTTCCTGCTGGATCTCCGCACCCCAACAAATAAATGGCCAATAAAACAAGGGTCTGAGAACCAGGGCAGCAATATGGGGAGCAGCAGTTGGCCACTAGATCAAAGGGGGCCTCCACAGGGTCAACAGGATGAGGCAGAGGCTGTGGAAACCAATGACAACCCCCTTTCTTGTGACTGGTTTTCAGACTCTATCCTGTTGGCATAATCCGTGTAACGTGTGGCTCTCAACCACAGTGCTTGCTCCGGGGACTCCATGGCCGGGCAGAGAGATTCCCCATAAATGAGACACCAGGTAGTGCTGTTGGCTTCAAGCAAAGGGAAGGAGCACATTTCTTTGCATGAAACCAAATCCCCTCCCCCAGCTTTCCCCGCACCCCATCTTACCGCTGGCTCTGCTTATCATGTGTCCCCTTGGTGGACGGAGAAATTCCGTGCTTTCCTTCTCCTGCAGAGGTTCCTTCCTGGCATTCAGAACCACAGAAGCAGTCGGCGGAAGCAGGTGACTGGCCCTCAGCTGCCCCCAGAGCTGGGCTGCCCAAACTTTCCCCAGAATGTGGTCCAGCAGAGCCGGCCCAGGGCAGGATTGGGAGAGCACAGAGCAGTGACAGGAAAGAGGGGGTTCCATGCGCTCCCCGGGTTCTGGCTACCGCACAGGGGTGCAGCAGAACCAGAGCTTCGTGTTAAGGGCAAGTTTCTCTTAGTTTCAACCACAGACGCACCTCTGGTACCAGGCTCAGAATCTCAGTGGGCCTGGCTCGAGCCTTCACTGCCCGAGCTGCCCTCCAGGCCCTGCTCTTCATCAGGCGGTGCCCCCAGGGCCTGCCTGATCCAGACTCGCCACTTGGTCCTGGCAGAGCAGACTCTCTGACCATCTGGACTTTCCTGGAGTCCTCGCGTTCTGCCAGCGTGTCAGAGTGAATGGGATCAGAGGGCTGTTTGTTGCCCGGTCTGGCTTCCATATGGCTTTGTGCTTTTAAAGAAACTTAAGCAAAGGCCATTCATTCGTGGATTTCTAGAACAAGCAGCAGTTCATGGTGACGCTAGAGTCCATGATGACGGGACCTGCTCTGTGGGTGGCCATCTAAACCTTCTAGAGCAGGGGTGGGGAACCGTTTTCCTGCCAAGGGCCATTTGGATATTTCTAACATCATTCTTGGGCCATACAAATTATAAACTTAAAAATGATGTTGCTATGAAGAAAGCTCCTAGATTTATTGAATCTCAAGTCCCGCCCGCGGTTGCCTTGGCAGGGCCAGACCAAATGATAAGGCCGGGCCGCACGTTCCCCACCCCTGTTCTAGAGCTGCCCGCAGTTCCCTTGCGATCCCTCAGCAGCTGATTCCATAGGATCAAACCCTGTTCCTGTTGGTAAGTGGTAGGTACCGCCTTTGGTTGAGTTTTCTTAGCGCTGACCAGGAATGTCATTTAAAAAGCATGTCTTGATTGTTGGGTTTTCTCGAGTGCTGCCTTAGGAATGAGAAGGCTTATTCATTGGCACTTCCTGCCTTGGAGCAGGGAAGGGCTTGGTGATTCCTGTAACTGGGTGACAGAAGGGCCAGGATCCTAAGCAGGTGTTGGATCCAGGGTCTGGGATTGCCTCAGCGCAGACTTATTGTCCATACCCTCCCTCCCCCC
>NW_005325677.1:0-1697 GCF_000412655.1 Myotis brandtii | reverse complement strand
GACCCTCCTCCCACTGAGAAGCGAGGCTTGTGTTCTACCTGCTTAAATCAAGGCATGCTTGGGAGTGCTTCAACCCTCAGAACATTGTGGAAGTGATGCTGTGTGACTTCCGATGCTTGCATATGAAAGGCCATGCATCTTCTGCCTGGTTCATTTCGAGCGCTCACCCTAGGGACTGCCATGACAGAGGCCTTGCTATTCTGAGACTACCGTGCTGAAGAGGCCACATGTAGGTTCTCTAGTCAACGGCTCCAGCTGAGCTCTCTGCCAATAGCTAACATCAAATCCAGCCACAAGTATGAGCTGTCTTGGATGTTCAGTCTTCAGATGACGGCAACCCCAGCCAACATCTGTCTACATCTGCATGAGAAACTCTAAGCAAGAACTTCTCAGCTGAGGCCTTATCCAATTTCTAATCCACAAAACCATGAGTAAGAAAGAAGACAGGGGATGGCTATTGACCAGGCAACTAACACTCTCTGCCACAGGCTGCTTGACTAAAGAACACTTCTTGTTCTTGCTACTGCTAAAGATGGTCCAGCAGGCAGATGCGCTGGAGACCTCTGAACTTGGTTGGCTATATAACACTGGCTAAGAAGGTCAAGGATATTTTTATATAGTTCAGACTCTGTATGGATAAGCTAACACCTCTTATTCCTGTGCCACAAGAAATGGAACTCTGAATTCCCACGTGTCTACAAGTTTATAGCATGAATCACCATGTGTGGGGGGCAGGGTGGGAAATTGGTGAGAGTGCCTATGGGCCATTGCAAAGTTGGGAAACCGCTACTGGGAAAATTCAGACAAATGCCTCATAACAGTGCTGGGAAGAGTCAGAACCATGGGGCAGGAGAAAGTAGGAAAAGGAATGATATAGAGGGAGAGGCAGTGCTCACTTGATTGTGTGCCAACCATCTTGGTCTTCAGAGGAAGCGGGAATGCCAAAGCCCCTCGGACTTAAACTCATGACATCTTTAAGACATTCGCTTCGTTGGTGCCTGACTCTATCAGATCGCAGCTTTGAGCATGCTATTTCATGAACTTTTTCTGATTCATGGAATCAATTATGTTGCCTTTTAATATACCATCTGAGTGCTCAATGTTAAATTGACTGCTATCTAGATTTAGTCAACATGAAACAATTTATATTCAAGAGATATAACCCAAAGGGCATGCTCTCTGTTCAGTCTTCTAGATCTAGGCTCACACATGCACAGGTTGCCAGGGGCCAGGCCTGTACAAAGGAAGCCTTCTTACTGAGATCATGATGCACACATAAATGACCCTTCCCAAGAATAAGTGCCTGCTCAAGGCCATCCAATGGCTATGAAGAAAGTGATTTAGTTTTCCAAATATTGCAGCCTTCTTAAAAAACACCCCAAAAGTAGATTTTTATGTAAAATCTGATTTTTGAATGTTGGCAATGGATTAAAAAATTTTAATTTTAGAATAAAACATCTTGTGCACTAAATTCAGCCTGTGGCAGGCATTTTGAATCCTTTCTAGATTCTTTAAGTTTTATTCCTGCATCAAGCCAGCTCACCAATAAGCAATATGCCACAGCTATGTTACCTTGACTCCTTATAGAAATATTCACTGAGCTTTGTTTTAATATGATGTTCTTGACTTTGATCAAAGATCAATGTCTATTTTTCTATGCAATATCTATACTAATAAAAGAGTAATATGCTAATTAG
>NW_005325676.1:0-1696 GCF_000412655.1 Myotis brandtii | reverse complement strand
TCACATCCGTCTCTTTGCTCAAAACTTGGTCATGTGGCCACATGCAGCGCAGTGGGCAGGTGGGAGCACTCTGTCTGCCCAACCTGCAGGCAACAGACAGCAAAGCCACAGCAGGTGCAGCAACACATCTATCCAGACCGTGGAACCTTTTTGTCCACTTAGCCTCAAGGCCTGTTAAGTCACCAAAAGATCTTTCCATTCGTGTCTGCCATTATGTCCAAATGAAAGATCACCTATGAGCTATCGCTGTGTCATTTTTCCATTTACAAATCTGTTTCTCCCTCTCCTCCTTAGCGGTTCCACTTTACCCTGAACTTTAAGCCTCCACAAGTAGAGGCCATTTTTTCTTACTTTTGTATCTGAAATGCATGAGCGTGCGCAATAAAAGTTTGTTCAATGAATAAATGATTGACTGAGTCAGTGAATGAACAACTAAACTGGATAGGTGAATCTGAGGGGAAAAGTGAATATATATATGTTCCAAGCATTAATTCGCCCAGTTGGATTGTTTTAGTTTTTAAATCATAATTTATTTAGCTTTGAATTATTTCCTGTCTTATCTTTCGTCCATTGGTGAGAGAAATTTTAAAGTTTCAACATTTAGAATTGCTGGATTTAAAATCAGATGTTGAAGTAAAACATATAAATCTCTTCTCCAGAGGGCCCAGCGGACATGAATGTGAAGGAGGTTTATGTCCTCTTCATCTTCAGAAATGTGTATGGTGCATTCACAAGCAGTGGTGGGAGAACCACTCCTAGGAAGGTTAAACAATCAGGAGTTACTAGCCATATCAATCATCTGCTTAATCTATAGCAAGCATTCAGCATAAGACCGCAGACAGAATCCGTGTGTTTCCTCCTTCATAGATGTACAGTCTACCAATAATAATACCCTGCGTGATTAGTAATATACAACCAATAACTTAGAATTTTGTATTTTTTTATTTCACAGGTAAAATTGTTTAGTTACTGCAATATGTGACCTTTTCGTGGACAAATCATGGGTACGCCAACTGTCTTTTTAAAGAGATGATAACCCTGTAGCTTTCTTTAATTGCAAATTCATCAGCAACTAGAGGTATCGATAGTCTGGTTTTCTGAAATGTGGTGTGGGATGATACTACAGAAATCAGATATAAATTTCACTTTCCACAGTGCTTTGGGCTTAGCCAACCACTTTCAAAATACTGTATGGTTACAATTATGAGTAAATACTTGAGGTAAAGTTGTATCCTGTATTTAAATAGTAGCCAGGAGATTTAAAAAAAAAAAAAAATGGGTTGGTTTTGCAGCCACTTTGCTTAAGAAGGTAGATTCATATAGGTGGAGAAAGAGTACCACCTAGTGGTAGACAGTATACACTGCACCTACCAGGGAGGTGACTGAAAGTCTCCCAGGAAGTATTACTGCCACATTTTTAAAAATGCACTTCAGGCATTTTAAATGCAGGCATCTTCGATTCCTGAGACAGATATTTACCATGTCAATTAAAGATTCTAGTCAACTTTGTATGTATGAAATATCTAAATAAAATTAGAGATAATCAATATATCCAAGAATTTAGAAAAAGACCCTAAACTTTCCAAATGTTTCACAGGTTACCTCAAGTACATCTGGTAAAATGTGCAGGCTTAAATATATTTATTAGATGGTCTGAGATTTTATTTAACAACTAGAGGCCCGGTGCACAAAAATT
>NW_005325675.1:0-1696 GCF_000412655.1 Myotis brandtii | reverse complement strand
AGGTATATGATTTGTTTCAGTCTCAGTAAATTTTAAGAGAAACTATTGCAGTGGCTATGAATTTGCTTAATTAAAAGCCACCAGAATTAAAGAAATAAAGCATCCCCTAAATGCGGCATTTCAGTGATTTGTGCCCTTTTAGAAAGTCATTTTAAATTGCAAATGAGGCTTCCTAGTTAGTTTGTTTTTAAAGAGATTACAACTAAAAGCATGAGGAGTTTTGGGAGGGTCAATCTTATATTTTCTTTTGGTTTTGGAGAGAAATGGCATTCCTCTCATTTCAAGCATTTATATGAAAGATTGTACCTTTCCCAGCGGTAGTAATTAAATAACTGAAAAAATTAAGATAATTGGGAATTAGTGGCGCACAAAGAATATAGCGATTTCTCTTCCTTTAAAATACATGTGTGAGGTGAGCACAGCCACTCTGTGTTACAATGGTGGCTCTGTGTAGTGTTTAAAACATTTAATGCACAATTTACCTGGGATGTGATTAAAATGAACAGTGAATTAACAACTGGTAAATAGAAGCACAGCGGCAAAGAGGAACCAGCACAGACATGAGAATGTAACAGCCCTGATTCTGAATCCTGGCTCTGGCCTCTTACTTGCCCGATGCCAGGTAGGTTTGTGGGAAAGCTAGATGTAGTTGCCATGGTATCTAGCACCTCATTGTTACTCAAAAACTGAATATTGTTGGAAAAATGAAACATAAAAAACAGAAAACAAGGCAAAAGATGATAATTTGTGAAATATCAGTAGAACCATCTTGCTTCCTCTCAGAGTGCTGTTCCTATTTGGGGTAACTGATACCAAATCAATAGTAAGGTCCTATTAATTCCTCAAGAATATTCATCTGAATTTAGTACGAGTGCAAAGGCAGACTTATGTATTAGGAGGCAGAAAATTTAGACATGATTTCACACTGACAAATTATTTCTTGCCTTTAACATTTTGATAATTTGAAGTCATTTGAATGTTGAGTTGACATACATATTCTTTAAAGCAGCACTGATGTGGTTAAGAGCACATACACACCTTTTTCTGAAATGGCACTTAACTCAAACTTCTATCATTAATGATAGTGAGGCATGATAAAAATAATTAGTGAGACACTTGCATTTTTTAGTTTTAAGAGAGCTGTACTTTGTGATTTGAGTTTTAGTGAGTATTTCCAAATTTCCCAGAGGGCCTGAAGAGCTTGTTACAATGCTCTTGCAAGTATAATGATAGAAAAACAATGACAGATGATGGCTTTGTTTCCAGGGAATTACACTGAAATATAGAAAATAAATATGGAAAACTGGAGTATTTCCTAAGTTATAAATTTGCTTTAAACTTGTATACTTAGCATCCAAAGTTTGGTGACTTTCCCAGACCAAACTGAAATAGTGTGGTCTCTTGTCTACATTTGGAAGGTCAGTTGACCTGCGATTTAAAATGTAAAACCAAGTGTTAAAGCTGCCAAAGCATCTGTAACAGACTGGACGAGGGAGAGAGTAATTGAAATTGGACAGAGCAAGCAATTAATTCCGTGGTTCATCAAATCACTCAATCTCCCTACTATTTTTTTAAGATTTTAAAACAAACCCCTTGATACCCAAAAGGCTTCCTTCTTGTCAATTAAGCATGTAAAACCACATCTGCTTCTTCAGGATAATTAACGCATTGACACTTAAATCAATTGATAAGAGCA
>NW_005325674.1:0-1696 GCF_000412655.1 Myotis brandtii | reverse complement strand
AAAAAAAACTGTATGTTCAACGTTCTTTAAAATATCAAAACCTGGAAAGAATCCAAATTCCCAACAATTTGGGAATGGTTAAATAATTTATGATATATTAACTCCATGGAAAATTATGTAGCCATTAAAATGATAAATGGAAAGACTGTGGCAACATGAAAGGCACATAACAAATGATGTTCAAGGATAAAAGGGGAACGCAAAATTGTACATGTGCTCTGATTATGGCTCTAAAAATACTTAGGGCTAGAAATTGAAAGGGACAACAGAGAATCATAAAAATTGCTTTTATGGGCTTTTTTGTGTAAAATTACTGTTTGTGTTCTTTAAAAAAAATGAAAACAGAGAACTCTTGCCCTAGCTAGGGAAATTTGAGATTCCTAGCATGTAAGTTAGAAAGCATCTTTAGGTCCAGGGCTAACATGCTCATTTTACAGTGAAGGAAACCGAGGCTCTGAAAAAAGTGACCTGTTGGCCCCACAACCAGCTGGTGGCAGAACTGGAGCTAGAAGATAGAAGCACAAACTAGAAGAGCCGGGAAGTTTACATTCTGGAGATGAGTAATTTGTGGAAACACATGAAGTAAAGAAGGCAAGAGAAAAGACAAGGTTGACTGTCATAAAAATTCTCAGATGTGGGTAATAAATTCAGTCAGTTAAGAGTATAACCTCATCCTCCCAAGACCAGCTACCATCCACTCATTAATTACATAATGAACCTTGGAAGAGAGGCTCTGTTTGTCTGCCTTTAAAGGCCATTTCCTCTCCATCCTCATTATCACTTCCCGAGGTCAAGGTCTCATCAATCATTCTGGAAGCTCTTTGTGGGCACCTGTTATGTCCCAGGTGCTGTACTGAGCCTGGAGATACAATGGTGTGCGTAAGACATGCATAGCTTCAGCTCTAATGGTACACTCATTAATTTAGGATTGGAGACAGATGAGCACAGGCAAATAAATAAAAAAGGTGATTTAATACAGTAATGAGTACTATTATAAAAAAACAACAGGAATTTGTGATGAAGGGTAAACAGGTGGGGACAAGGATGGAGGGTCGTAAGCAAAGTTGCAACATGATCTGATTTATATGTTTGACAGTTCACTGGCTGCCTTTATTATTGTAGAAGTATTGCATCAGCCCCCCTCAGCAGCAGGCTCTGTCTCTTACTGTGGCTAAAGAAAGCTTAAGAAAATGTAAATTTGATGTGACACTGCTCTACTTGGAAATCTTCGTAAAGCTCCTTGTTGCCTCACAGTAGAGCTCAAGTACTTGGCACAGCTATTGAGATATCTACAACAAGCTTCCACACCACCTTCACCCCAGCCATAGCACATGTCCCACACCTCTCCCCACCCAGCCTTTTCCAGAGTCTGCTGGAGGCTCACTGCTCTCACGGCATGCTGCACACCCTCCTGAGGCCACCCTCTCTCTTTGATCCCCTCACTCCCTCTTTGTTTATTGAGCTTTTTTCCTTCCTTTAAAGTTTTGTGTGACTGTCACCTCTTCTTAAATCTTTCTCTCACTCTTCCAAGCAAAGCAGCTTAGTTACTGCCTTCTAGGTGCTCATAACATGCTTTTTTCACACTTGCATTACAATACATCATATTGAATCATAGATAGATGTGTGCGTTTGTGTGTGTAGCAAGCAGGGACCATGTCTTAGTCATGTTTCTATATCCAGAGCCAAGCACAGGCTG
>NW_005325673.1:0-1696 GCF_000412655.1 Myotis brandtii | reverse complement strand
AAATGAAAATGCCAGAATTCTACATAAACAGTACGGACCAAGGGCATAGACAGGCCCAGATGCAGCATGGCCACTGAGGGCTGGACAGGCAGAGGCTACAGGAGCCAATGCACCTAGACCCGAGAAAAGAAAAAGGATGGGATAATGGAAAGAAGTCCAGGCAGTTAAGCTCAGCACCATGGTCCTCCAGGGAAAGCTGGCTTTTCAGAAAATGTGGGTTTATCGAATGCATGAGGGTGGATAAAGACATCGAAGTGGAGAAACTCAGGTGGGCATTGGAGCCGTTGAAGGTATGACTTAGAAGAGGTGTCTTAGAGGAGATGTGTCAGTAGAGGGGACAGTGCATTTATGTAAGTAAAGGGATTTAAAGAAAAGACCTGGCCAGCTATTGCCACTGAGCCTTGAGATCATTACATCGGAAAAAGAGGACAAAGGAGAATATCATCTGCATGTGAAATATTTGTAAATGTTCACACATGGATGCAAGAGGAAACTAAAATTTATAAATAGAAATTAGCAAGAAAGCCAGATAATAAATTCTCAAAATCAATGTTCCCCACATATTGTTAACCACAAGTTATTGTGTAATAAGTGAATCTCTTTATAACAGCAACAAAAATGATAACATAACTAGGCACAAATTCAATACAATGAAAACTCTTAACAGTTTTACCAAAGGATATTTAGAATTTGGGACAAATGGGACAAGGTGCTGTATTCTTGGGCAGTCGCCCCGTGGCATGCAGACTAAGCTGCTTTCACAGAGGTCTACACATGAAGTGGCCTGGAGAAGGCAGACATTGGTCTTTCCCTGGTAGGACAGTCTCCAGAAGGGAGTGCCCCTGTGCTGGGGCAGCTCTGCTCCACGAGACCATGCAGCCTCCAGGGCCTTCTTGCTGTGTGGGGTGTGTCACTCGACATTCCTGTGGGCTGTGGTTGAGGGTGGCCCACCCTTCTGCCCAGGCCTGTCTGTGGGAAGGGGAGATAAGAGTCAGGGCAGCTTCCACTGGGCAGGTCCAACCTGGGAACTGCCTTCCCACCTCCACTCATATTCCATCATCCCACATGGAGTCTGAGGCCACAGCAGCTGCCAAGGACCGGGAAATGGGGTGACCATCTACAAGACAGTGAGCTGGGAGGTTTCTCTCAATGAGGAAGAAGAGGAGAAAAGTTAACAGGAGACAAAATTTAACATTGGAAGAGATCAATTTTCCTCAAAATGCTTATATGGTTAATGCAATGTTAGTTCCGATGCAATTTTTCTAAGAACCTGATGTAATACTTCCAAAGGTTACCTGGAAAATAAACATGCAAGAAAAGCCAAGAAAATGTGTAAAGAGACAATGAGTAAATATTTGCCTTACCAGATATACTGGGTACCAAAATACCAAAAACGATGGTGCTGCAAAGATTAGACAGAATGAAATGGAACAATTTAGGAACAATTTAGGAAGTCTAGACATGGACAGATATCACGTAAAAAATGTAATAATAGTAATGTAGTTATACACATTCATATGCACATACACAGAGACAAGAAATGGGAAAACAGAAGTGGAGACAGAGATGAAAAGTAAAAGGGAGGAGTGGAGACAGATCCATTTCCCACTTTTGTCACAAACACAGACACCTGAAAATATAGTTGGATTTAAGCTAAGAAAAGTGTGCATTCTTTTATTTCTGTTTCAGGATAAAG
>NW_005325672.1:0-1695 GCF_000412655.1 Myotis brandtii | reverse complement strand
AGCCCCCCCCCCCCCCCATGAGAGGAGGAAGGCTGTGGAGACAGCTGTGTGCCAGCATCTCTCTGGGAAATTTGGCTGATCAGGGAGCAGTGATCGAATGCCCAGTGAGATTCCCTGTCAAGGCCGCTTCTTCAACAATGCAGGACCCAGGGTGTATCTGATGGCTGATGGGCACGATCCAGGAGAAAGGAAGAGACTGAGGAGATGGGGCAGCAGACACTGACTCCAGATTGCCTACCTCTCCTTCCTTAGGGCTCTCTATGCTTGCCTGCCTCTCCCAGGAAATTCCAGGCTTCTCCTTTGCATTCTAACACTCTGCTCCCCAGTTCCACAGCCCTCTCTCCCCTCCCTGTGTCCCCTTCCCTTCCACACAAGGGCTTGCATCCCCCTACCCCCACCCCCACATCCACCTGACGGGAGGTCAGATGGTATTAATCACCGGGCTGCTGCCTTACAAATCCTCCAGAGCCAGGCCATTGTGGGGAAGGTGAGATTTGTTCTATGGGAAAGCAGCCCAGTGGGGAGGCTTTGCACATGTCAGCTCTGAGGTAGAGCGCACACAGCGAGAAGGGGCCTCCTGGGGACGTGCTGGGCACCCCACACTGGAGATGGCCTCGTGTGGGCTAGATGACCGTTGTTTTCAGTGTCAGGGAGGGCAACCGTGGCTGTGAATCTCACGGGAACTACGGGAAGCTAGACAAAGTGCTAGAGTCAGTTTCCAACTCACAATTTATGGCTTCTTCCCTGCCTCTCTGAGTAAACCTGACATTGTGAGGGCAGACTCACAGCCTGGGTTCAAATCCCACCACCACCTCCAGTCTGGGACTCGGGGAGAATGTCTCTACCTCCCTGCACCCCCGAAGCCTGCAGGGCCAACCAAGACAAAAGCAATGCTTTGATATGTCATTAAACACAGGTGAACAACCAAAGGGTGAAATGGGGTGGGGATCATAAATGCACCTATCACCCAGATTTCGTTTATAGGATTACCTGAGAGGGTCCCAAAGAGCTCGCCGCAGTGCCTGGTATGTACCAAGCATGCACCGTATGCCAGCTGCTCTTATTCATTCTTGTCGTTTTTAGTGTTATTATCATGTAAGGTCTGGATTGTGTGATCTTCAAAGTCCTTTTCGAGCCAGAGGTTTTGACCACTTGCTGAGGAGTGAGTGTTGAGCCTCAGAAGGATCCTGTTGGAGCCATTAATCCCACCCACAAGAAGCGTCTGGAATAGCACGAAGAAGTTGCAGGAAGTGGTGACCAGTCCTTAGACTGTCTTCCCAGATCACGACTTAGGGACTTGTGTCCATGCCGTGTGGAATCAGGGGTGACGCTGGATGGGACTGGACCTCTGGGGCAGTCTGGTGCAATGGTGTGACCTGTGGTCAATGAAATGATGGGGCAGCTGCCTTTGTCTTTGATTATGTTTGTTATTGGTGCTGCAGGCCTCTGGGAGGTAATGGTTTTCTGCAAAGTCTGCTTATGGTTCCTTCCTGACCCTTATTAATTTTTCCATCTAGCCAAGGACAAAGGTGACGCTCAAACACTGTGACTGTGAGAATGGGACTTCTGTGCCAAGCTCTCCCTTTCTTCTCTTGGAAGATGGGCTGTTAGGAGGTTTCCCGCCTGGTGTGGGGAGAGGCCATGTGGAGCAGTGATGGCGTCCCAGCCCCACCACTCTCCAACAGTGTGACCTTG
>NW_005325671.1:0-1695 GCF_000412655.1 Myotis brandtii | reverse complement strand
AAAAAAAATATTGTTCAAGGGCTGAACATATTGAGAGCAATTAATCTTCCGTTTATTTACCTGGATAAGTGCCATTATGAGTCAGTAGTATTGAATATGAAGAAAAACTTGACTTACAGTTTATGTATTTGCTCCTGATTACTTTTTTTTTTCTTTCCTACCCTATACTTGCAACCAAGCCAGTGGGAATATCATGTCAATAACTAATCAGATATAAACCATAAATAAACACTATGTATTTTACAAGGGGACAAATCTATGCATATGAGGGTTGGCTATAATTTTTAAAAACCAGAGCCACATGTCATACATAGAATAATCCCTTCAAACCAATATGTTCATCTTTACTGAGAAGTTTTGTGGCCTGGTGGCCACATAAATGCTACCTCTGAATGTCAATTCCAAAGAAACAGTCAGATAGGTATTCAATGGCAGCTTTCCGGAAACCTTGAGGTTGGCAGGGGTCATGTTTTAAACATCTTCTTAATGATATAATCAACATACATTTTACTAGATTGTACTACCTACTAGATAAATCAGTAAAAGAGGATAGGGGGAATTTTATGGCTTTTAAAAATAAATAGTCCAAATCACATAATCTTAATCATCTACAGTCTAAATCACTTCTGCATTCATGTCTTCCCATAAGGAAACGTTGACAAGTGGTTCACCATATGTTTGTTTAACAAATATTTATTGACTTTTTACTGTCAGGCAGGCATGGACAGGACGGATCCAGGAGGGAGAAAAGCAAACATTGGTATCAGTTTCCTGTTGCTGCCCTGACAAATGACCACAAACTTAGTGGCTTACAACAATACAAATCTATTGTCTCACAGTTATGGAAGTCAGAAGTATGAAAGTAAATTCACTGGACCAAATTCAAGGTGTTGTCAAGGTGGGTTCCTTTTAGAGACTTTAGAATATCATTCCCTTGCTTTTCCCAGCTTCTAGAGGTCGCCTGCATCCTTTAGCTCATTGTTTCTTTCTCATCTTCCTAGCACATTACTCCAACCTCTGGTTCTCACCTTACGTCTCCTTTTACTGATGATGACCCTCTTACATCCTTCTTATAAGGGCCCTTGTGATTATGGGCACATCTGGATTATCCAGAAAAATCTTACCATCTCAAGTCCTTACTTAAGCAAATCGTCAAAGCTCCATTTGCCTTGTAAGGGAACATATTTCCAATTTTTGAGGATTAGGATGCCAGCATTTACATGGGTTGGACAGTATTCTGTCTACTACAAGTATCTGCTCTCATGAAGTTGACTTTCTAGAGATAGACAGTAAACATGTAACCAAATCAATAAAACATAATTTCAGGAATGAACATGCGCTAGGAAAAACTTTGAAGGGATAATAGGTCAGTAAACAATTGGATATGGGGGAGTGGCTCTTTTATCTGAAGTGGTTGGTCACAGAAAGCCGCTGAGATATGAGACTTGAGATCTAAATGATGATCAGGATGAAAAGAATTTTCCAGATGGAAGAAACAGCAAGTGCAAAGGAACAAACTTGGGTGTTTCTGGGCAGAAAAAGGCCATGGTAGTAGCTTAGAGGGATAGTGAAAGGAGACCAGGTAGGTCTCTGTAAATCATGGCGAAAAGCTTGACTTTTATCCAAATTAAAAGGAGAATTTTAACGAATGAGAAAACATGCTATAGTTTATCCTTTGAGAAGATCACTTTGGCT
>NW_005325670.1:0-1695 GCF_000412655.1 Myotis brandtii | reverse complement strand
AGACCATGAATATAAGGCTTTGTTCATATCTATGGCAAATGTTGGCAGTTGCTACTCTCAACTTTCTCTGTTGACAGATTTTCTTCAAATTAGCATTACTCCCTCCCATACCACAGGGAGGGATGACTCTATCTCACTCTAGGACTAAATCCAGAATACCTAGGCTACACATGGCCTTGCCAGGAATGTGCTCAGTGGAGAATCATGTGATCATGCTCTGGCCAATGAGAGGAGGTCTGCTCAGGTCTTATCAGGAAGGTTTCTTTGCCAAGAAGATGCTCACTTTCTCTATTAGATGCTGGAGTATCTGGATGAGAAGGTACATGTGCAGTCACCTTGTTCCCTGAGGGAAGACAGCCTCTGGCATTCTAGGACTGGAACCTCTGGGCTTGCTGACTTGGGAGACCATCTTCTATTTGAATTCGGGTTTTCTCTAACTAGCTGCTTGAGGAGTCTTCACTGAGAAAGTGTCCTAAGGAAGCTCCCAAGTTCCTGTGTATTATGATATCGTGTAAGCGCCCTGTGTCCTGTGGGCACAGACTCAAACTTGCTGGCTGTGCAATGCCGGGCAATGACTTAACTGATCTGTAGTCAGGGTGCCTCTTTCTCCTTCCCAGCTTTGTGATCCTGACAGCAATGTCACCCTCTGACAGACCGTGCATCTCACTGTCTATTCATATGCATTTATTTTGCGCCTTTCCCTGCCCTGTTAGAAGCTCCAGGAAGGCGGGAATTTTTATCTGTGTTGTTTGCTTCTGAATTCACAGCTTCTGGCATCTTGCAGAGGGTTAATACACAGATGCTTAATAAATCAATACATAAATTAATTAATAAAACTGAGTGACAGGAATGTCATAGGATTGTTGTAATGATAAATTTGATCACATGTAAACATATTTACATGATAACATATTTCTATATGGCTTGCCATATTACCATTAAAGCAAAGACAACCACTTCTCTAAGTGTTGGCCTGATATCTGTAACCAGTTCTAATATAAATATCCATTGCAGGTCATCTGTCATGTCAGCTTTCCTCCAGAAATAATATATGTGTGTTTTTTAAGCTGCTAAATGTGGGGGTGATTATGTCATGTTAAATGGCTAATAGACTCCCAATACCCTCTGCCTTCCTCATTCTTCTCTCCACACTCTGTGCTCTCTCTCGTCATCCCCAGTTTTCAGTGACCAAAATATTTATTTTCAGTCAACAAACATCTAAGGGTGCCATCTGCATGCAGGCGTATTGGATATTGGCAGAACTGTCAGGACCTGTCAGGTTGAAGTCCACCTGCTTTGGGCTGCTGCTCAGGACTTCTGTGCGATACACTGGCCCCTTGGATCTCCATGGCACTCTTGGTTTGAATTCTGAGTAGCGTGGCATTCAGTTTTAAGTTTCCCTTTCCTCTGGTTGTTTCAATAAGCAGGAATAGGTGACGAAGCTTCTACTATCATGTATCCCTTCAAATAGTGTGAAATTTTCAAATCTATGTGGGTCATATCTTCACATGAATCTCTTTGGCTCTCTCCAAACTTATGTTTCTCTTTCATGAGAGGTCAATAAAGGGAACATTTCCCCCATTGACCCTCATCTTGAGAGGGTCAATGGAGAAAATGAGGGGACATCTGTAGCACTTTCAACAATAAAGATAAACTTCAAATAAATTCATTAGAATTAAATTAAATTAAAAAAAA
>NW_005325669.1:0-1695 GCF_000412655.1 Myotis brandtii | reverse complement strand
ATTTTCTGAAAAAATATAACTTTTGTCTCAATTGCTTCCATCACCCACCACATTTTTTCTCTCTAGAGCTGGGCATAGCACCTGGTATATATAGTGCAATGCTTTGTAGAAGGCCAGTACTACTGGTGGGACTGCCTGAGACATGGGCCAGGGCACACCTGGAAAAGGCAATGTGTAGTGAAGGTTCCAGGTTGAGTCCAAGAGAGAAAAAAAGCCCCACTATTATTAAATGTATATTGACCACAGATTTATTTTCTTACCATAGCTGGACTCCTCAGTGTATTTTTTGTTTGACCACACCCTTCAGGAAGTGGCTCAAGTAATAGCCAATTTTCAAGTGAATGACTTGTGGAAAAATACCAAGAGATGCATAAAGGTACATTTCCACAACACACAAAGCTACCAAAGTTGCATTCCCAGCATGTACTACAGTAAAAATATGATGAGATTTTCTAATTTGCACTTTAAAAATTCCAACCACTGCTTATTCTGTCATCATGACTTAGGATCTTTATTTTCATCCTAATCTATTAATCTTACCCTGCTTCTCTATGAACATATTTCCTACTGCCTACATACTATAGAACATTGATAGAGAGAAGTCCCAAAAGGAGAAGAGACAAATGCCACCCAGAACCAAGTTCATCATGAATGAACTTTTGACAGGAGGCGTTTATGTTAATTTGGTGTAAATACAGATAGATGCATGCAGGTATGTGGTTGGTAAGAGGGAAAAGAAGGAAGTTGATGGTCTGTGCAACTTATCCATGGCAGGAAAAATTGACAGAGTGCCTATCTTAAAGCTTCTATATTCTTTTGAAATAGGAAGGAAAATCAGGTACTAAAAATGGCATGGGAAATTGTGGTTGTAGAGAACTCGAAGAGGACTGTGAAGTACTGAAAATTGCTGGAAGCAGATGACCAAGGCAAGCACAAGTATTACTGAGCAAGATTGGGGGTCAGGCCAAAATTGGAGACAATTAGCAGCATCAATCAGCATATGTGTGCCATTTTCCACAGCTGTGTTTGGTGGTGCATAAGTGAGTGCAGAGAAGCTCAATATTAGAGTTTCGGCCTCAATTTAGATTCTAGAGGTAAAGTATAAAAGGTAGCTGGACAATTGAGTGTATGATTTTAAAATAATAGTTTGGGAAAATAATTAAATTACCTAATCTAGGTCGGTTAGGGATGGAAGTGAAGCTGGGACAGGGAGGACTGAGAGAATGGAGGGGGGTCAAGGGACTGGAGCACTCATTGAGGTAAAAGAATAAGTATAGTGACGACAATACTGAGGGCTCTAACTTTTCAATAACAAATTGTGTTCAGAGAGTGAGATATTGAAATTCAGGATCCCAGAGTTGAAGCAGCTCCGGGTGACATGATCCATGATGCGGCCATGGGAATAGTATATGCACAAAACCAGAATACACTGGTTAATGAAGAGCTAACATGAAGACCATTGGAACTGTACAGACCAATGAAAATTGGTGGAAATGGGTGCATTTGTTGGGTCATCTACATTGATGTAAAAGAACTTGGAGTAAAGAGGAAGATGGTGACTCAGATGCCAAAGCTATGAAAGAGTATGGAGCAGTAAACAAGATGTTGATGGATAACACTGGTACTAGGTAGAATAATAATCAGATGACATGACCTACAAAAATAATTTCTGGCCTGGCCAGCGTGGCTCAGTGG